>NC_060280.1:20131575-20421458 GCF_021613505.1 Equus quagga
CTGGGGAGGATCTAAAAAGCATCAAGTGTGCGACTTATCTCATATATGTTGTATTAGATGTTGTATTGTAGTTATTTCCTCCCCAGTGTGAGCCTGTCTGTGATTGAGAGAGAAGAAACATAGTTTTGGAAATTTTCCTGAAGTTTTGGATTTTGGTGGTAGGGTTAATGATCATCTCATGCTTTAGGCTGGGAAAGTAAGAGGGTCCAACTCTTAGACTCTGATTTAAAGCACTGTTTGAATGATGGGAGAGAGACAATGAAAGGACTGGAAATAGGAGGAAGGTGAGGATTCTAGACCTGTGTTGAAGCTTTTTGACAGCATCAATGGATGGGATTGGGGGATAGGGAAAGGGAAATGGGAAAATGGAAAGAAAACTATAAAGTCAGCTGGTTTTTAGAACTCTTTAGCTTTATTCGAGGAACTGAATTTTGGTGTGCTCACTTTTGTTTTGGAACACAGGCTCCCTTACAAAGTTTTGACAGCTGAGTTTTATAGTTTTCTTTCAAATGAGTCAACCTGTAATGTATTTATTCAACTATCAGTGACTGTTAGATCCTCAGTGAGCGTATGGTGTTGCCTTAGAGCATCTCTGATGGAACCATTTGTGCTTAATATGAGAATCTCACATTCAGGGTAGTACAGTGAGTAAGAGCTGGAGCTTAGGCGTCTTACACGCCTACATTTAGAACCTGACATTATGGTTACTAGCTGTGTGACCTTGGGCAAGTTATTTAATCTCTCTGAGCCTCAGTTTTCCGTGAGGCATCTGTAAAATGGATATACAGCCATATGTCACTTAATGACTGGGATATGTTCTGAGAAATGCATTGTTAGGTGATTTTGTCCTTGTGCAAACATCATAGAGTGTACTTACGCAAACCTAGATGGTATGGCCTACTATACACCTAGGCTATATTGTGCTAATCTTGTGGGACCTCCATCATGTATGTGGTCCCTGATTGACTGAAACGTCCTTATGTGGCCCATGACTATAATAATAGTACTCAGCTTGTTATAGTTGTGATGAGGATTAAATGAAATGATACACGTAAGCTCTCAGCTAAGTGCCTGGTACATGGAATGTTCAGTGTTTTCCATTATTGTTATTGACTTAGAGCAGCATTTGAAGAGAGTAAGGCTGGAATCTCTTAATCAGGTTGGGGATACTGTGCTAGGAAAGTCAAACCAGAGTCTTCATTTAGAGGGAGTTTATACTTTGCATTTTCTTCATCCTTCTGTCAAGACCCCAGGAGAGTTTCTGAGATGGTCCTTCTCAACCTAGCTTCATAGGCTCAGCTTTATCCTCTTGTAGGAGGCTTACCCTTCACAGTCGCGGGAGACTACAACTGCCTCTTGCCTACCCCTTTCCTGTGGGCCAGCCCAGGTAGGGCCCCTGAGGGCCTCCTTAATCCGGCATTGGAGGCCCTTCACAGCTCTGGACACAGGCTACCCCAGCACTCCTCGCTCCCACTTCCAGGAATTCTGTCCATGTGTTCTTCAAGACCCAGCTTAGAGCACAGGCTTTGCAGCCAGCTCTGGACGTTTGTAGTCTGGTTCTTCCTTTTACTATCTGTGGACTTCTGGCAGGTTAACCTCAGTAAACCTTAGTGTCTTTACCTGTAAATTGGGAGTAATTTTACCCATCTCAAAGATTCGTTGTAAGGGTTAAATGAGTTAATTTATGTAAAGCACTCAGCTTAGTTCCTGGCGCAAATATGTTCCTAGTAAATGTTAGCTGCTGCTGCTGTTAGAGATCTCTCCCTTCTATGAATTTCTCTGCCCTGGCCGGGTAGTCAGCAGATCTGAGCTTTAGTGCTGACTATCTGTCACTTGCTGGGTTACTTTGGAGAAGTAACTTGACTTCTCTAGGCTTCAGTTTCCTGTTCTAGAAAGTGGGAGATTTGGATTGAGTGTTTTCATCCACATTTTGACTTGACCCTTCAAATGCGTATCTTGCTTTCCAACTAGATTCCCTGAAGTTCTGTGTAAGTATAACATTTGATACATTTTATTTCCTCAAATTGGCCAACGTACATAGTTTATGCTTAAAAAATATTTGAGTAACTTTTTTTTTAACCCCATCAGTTGGATTTTAGGAAGCATTTCGACGTGGTTCTCATAACTTGGAGACTGGGAACTTGTTCTCAGATGCTTAGGGCGTGGTTGCAACAACTTGCAAAGAGGCTCCAGCCCTTAGTAAGCTAGGAAGTCTACCAGGTTGGTAAGAAAGGAGGTGGATTTCACTTGGTGCCCCTGGGAAAATTTTGGTCAACAGATATTTGGGGTAGTTATTTGTTCTGCTGTATAGACTGAGACCAGCTTTGTGAATAAATTCTGCCATCACTGTTTCTTCTCTCAGTAGTAGGAAATGGCAGTGTTTTCTGACCCACCGTCTCTCCTTTAGAGTTTGGAGTGAGCTAGTTGTGCTCAAAGACAAACTGTGTGTTAGGGGAAGAGCGTCCCAAGGAAAGAGTAATGTTTAGAGCCCGGGCTCTGGGCTTGGATTGTCGGGCTCCACGTTCTGGCTCTGACACTCACCAGCTTTGTAACCTTGGGTAAGTTCCTTAGCTTGTCCATGCCCCTGTTCCTTTTCTGTAAAATGGAGGTGGTAACAGGGTTTCGTAGGGTTGTAGTGAGGCCTAAATATCAAGTACTTAAGAATAGTACCACATATCTGGTGCTAAATGAAATGTGAGCAATTATTGTTATATTTATGATTCCCTGTAAGCCAAGCAGAATTTCTGTCTGAGTGGCTAGTCTGTCTGGTTTGTTCTGCTGAGACATGTGGGGTGATAGTCCCTTCCTCTGTGTCTTGGGCAGATATCTAGTATCAGCAGAGCAGTTATTAGTGTCCCCCAATTGGTATATAGATCGTGGCTCTTATACTTTGCTTTTGTAAAGAAATATATAAACCAGAGGGGGAATCTGGCTGAGCCAAAGGAGCAGCTAATCTAGGTTGAAAGGACCCTCTCTGATGAGTAATGTATGTTATGTGGCACTGAGGTAGGGACATGGCAGAACCCTGTGTGAAAGAGCAAGATGGGAAGTGGACTGAGGGAGAATGTAAACTCAGAGACAGCGAGAGTGGTGAATATCTCTGGGCAAGTGATTGTGGCTAAGACAGTAAGCTGTGTCAGGAAGCTCCTGGCACTTGATCTTCCAAGAGACATGTTGACTCCCCAGCCCCAGGTGAGCCTTGCCCCAGGAGTGATCACTCAGACCACTCTCAGAGGAGCCATGGATCTGTTCCTAACAAGAATGAGTAGCGTGAGTAGCTTGGTGCATCTTATCTAGAAGTGTAATTATAAAGAGATTTCCTCTTTCAACTGTAAGAAATAGGAACTTTTGCTGCCAAACTTAGCAGCGTGTTTTAAGTCCCTCAAATCTCCTTTGAGTGCTACCAAAGCTCTCAGCTTTGTTGTTATCTCTTGTTGAAATATAGCCTGGAAAGGTCATATCAACAGTGCCAATTTATGGGCCTGCTGAACCCAGGCAGGCCTAGGGCAGAATGGGGAGTTCCTGGGAGAAGGTGCCTCACAATTTTTCCCTTTGAGTAAGGCTGTTTATAATCTAAGTTTCCTTTTGCTTTAGAAGACCAAACTCTGCAGATTAGGGTCAAACATTTTATTTCTTTTGCGGTTTTACTTCTGTAGGCTCCCTTAGGCAGGAGCTCAGACTCTACAGTAGCTCCCTGTACAATCAGGAGAAGCTCAGCCTTGATGGTACTTACAGCTACCAAACTATGCCCAACACTTTTTATTGGAGGTAAGTTTTCTTGGCACAAAGTTATGCTAGAATCCCTGACCCCGTTTAGTTTATTAGCAATTTTTGACCTACTGTGCATTCTGAAGTGGTGATTAAAAGAGGTGAAGACCACCGGGTGTAGAAACCACACGTGGGGCTTTATGCTCATTTGTAAAGATCTGAGAATAAGAAGGTCTGACCCATGTCTGCATATACTTTGTCACCTGGCAAATGGATGCAAATAGGGAAAGGAAATTAAAGAACCTGACTGACCCTGGCAACAGGAAAGAAGTGTGTTACTTGAGTGGGAGAGGAAAAATACCTGGGACAGCTGAGATGAACTAGGCAATGGCAGTGACCTTGGTTTGTAGTCTGTGACTTGACTAACTCCGCTGCTGTGTTCAGAGAATTGAGGCTTTGGAATCTAGAAAGGAAAGAGAGCACTGAAGTTCCTAATTTTCTTTGCCTCCTTCTAACCCCCTGATTCACTCAACCTTTTGGGTTCATACATAAGTGGAAAGACGGCCAGAAAAATGGCTGTTTTTGTAATGGAAGAGGCAGCACTGTCCTCTCTGGGTCCCTGTCTCTCTGCATTTGAGTCATCACTGCTGCTGAGGATTGAGTTACTTTGCTCGACTGTGCTGGGAAGGCCAGCTGTGAGGATACTGGTGGTAAGACGGGTGGCGGGTTTTGTTAGCTCTCTGAGTAAGTGCCCAAAGGAAAGTGGCAGGGATCAAGTTAAAAAGAAAACAATGAGGAACAACTGGAAATTTTTGTTTTATTTAAATCTCAGTAAAAGGAAATAGACTGGCTTTTTTTTGGTCTCAAAACTCACATCTGTTTGGTAAACCCAAGTGGGTTTCAAACGCAGTGCTATCCAGGCTTCTTTTCACCTGAGAAACACCCAAGGTTTGATGTCTACGTAACTTTGCTGGGAGAAGTTGAGCCCTGGGAAGCTGTAGAAATGAAAGGAGAAAACCATGGAGTTATGTGTATTTTACCAAAATAAGAAAAGTTGGTGGGGGAAAAAAAGGCCATGGAGACTGTAACTCCTGTGACATCCTCCCAGCCCTTGATAGTAGTTAATGTTTGTCAGAGAGGGAATTGGGACGATTTTTTGTGTTGGTGCTCCCCAAGGGTTTATTTCTCCTCAACCTTTTCTCTTTTTAATTTACAGTCTCCCCCTGAGATCCCATACTCTGCTGCCACCAGTTAGTCAGAGGGAGGAGGGGGGGGTGGTGTCCAGCTCCGCCTCTCTTGTTCAGAAACTATTATTTATTTATTTATTCAGTATGTATTTATTGAGTTTCCATTTTGTTCTAGGCACTGTGCTACATGCAGGGCACGTAGGGGTAACTAAGACAGCAAAGTCCTTGTATTGTGGAATTTAAAGTATAGTGGGGGAGCCGTCAGTACATAACTAAGCAAATCAATAAATGAGGTAGAGTTAGTAATATGAGCTATGAAGGAAATAATGGTGTTGGGAAAGAGAGGGAGTAACAGGAATTCGAAAGCTATTTTCAAAAGAGAAGTTAGAGAAGACCTCTCTGATAGTATGATATTTGAGCGGCAAGTTCAAGGATGAGAAGAAGCTGTGAATGTGCGGATTTGGGGAAACTACATTCCTGGAAGAGGGAACAGCAAAGGCAGAGCCCCTGAGGGAGGAAAGAGCTTGCTTGGCATTTTGAAAGAACACAGACAAAGTCATCGTGGTTAGAATATAGGGAGCCAGTGGATGTAGGGGTGTAAGATGTTGGTAGAGACTAGTTCAGGTAGAGCCTTGGCCATGGAAAGGAGTTTGGAGAACCAGTATGAGGGGTATAGGGATAAGGTATCAAAATTTGAGAGGAATGGTTGGCTAAGAGGAACATTGAATTTGGTTGTCTGAGAAGAATCAAGAAAAAGAATATGGGGAAATAGAAGGGATCTGGTGTGGGGATAGGCACATAGCTAATTAGCTAAAGGAAGTGTAATAAATATAATTCAGTTCTGTACAATTCTTGAGATCAAGAAATATGTGTTTTAAAAATTTCTGTAGATTTTAGGTCTGTGGTATATCATTAGTAGAATGCTTACTCTATTCCAGACTTTGTGTTATACTAGGCATTTTCACTTGCATCATTTTAGTAAATTCTCACAATAATCTGAGTGAATTTGTTGATGTTCGGATGTTTACCTGAGGGACACGGGGGACGAACATGCTTAAAATCCAAGTCTAAGTCTGCATGATTCCAAAGGATGTGCTCTTTCTATACCCCCACTCTGATTGGTATACCACCTGCACCTCCTCTTAGTTATCTCAAATATTTAATGAGCATTTTTTTTCCTGAATTATTGTGTGTCGTTTACTGTCATGTTCTTCTTTCTATCCATTGGAAACTAGGATAGATTTTGATTGTTTGTGGAGGTGAATGAGTTTTTTCCAGCTTTCTCTGAAAGGAGTACCTGGTTGAATATTGAAAATGGCAGTCCATATCAAAAACTGGGAAGGGTGGGGGTGTGTGACAAGACTTGGAAACAGATAACCTGAATCACCTCTCTTTATCTGGGTAGGAAGAGTGGTGGTCTTTCTCACTAATACTCCACAAGTAGTTAGATATCTTAAATTATGATTCCTCCTATTTTATAGGAAGAAGATGGAATTTGTGTTTGGGAAATTTAATTTCTCAGTAAACTGACGTTTGCAAGTAAACTCTGATTTCCTAGTTTACAGGTCTCTTACAGAGTTTCCGAGTTTGTTGGAAAGGTTTGAGGAAAGAAATTTATCAGGCCACAACTTTGACTTGCTAGAAATTGAGCAGAGTGGTTTCTGTTGGTGGGTACCTCTTTCTTGAGGGACTGGTCCTGTTTGGATTCTGTAAATCAAGGGTCAGGCTTCTGAAATGGAGATGTGTGTGGTGGTTGTCAGTTCTCATTCCTCGGTGTTCGTGAGGTCCGTGTCCAGCCTAGCCAGCCAGCTGAGATGGAGCAGTTTGTGAAGGGCAGAGTGGGGTGAGATTGAATTTCAGTTTAGCATAGATTCCTGACACACACAAGAATTTCTTTTGTAAGTAATGGGATTCTGCTTTCCTGTCTCCCCTTTCACTGTCTGTTTTAGTAACTACTTTGCTACTGGAGGAAAAGATATGTGGTTAGGAAAGATTCCTTTAGATGGAGTTTTTATCTTTGGCACTGACTCACTGAACAGACGTTAGGTGGTTGCCTACCATAAGTAGGGACCCTGGTGAGGTAGGAGATGAGGCTGAAAGACCGGTTGAGGTCAGATCTTGAAGGGCTTGAACCCTCCAGGAATTAGGGAATCGTCATTGTTCTGAAGGCAAGAAAGGAACACAACTGGACTTGGTTGGTACAACAGAAACCTATGATACCATGTGGAAGATAGAATTGGAGTGGGAGAAAACCTGTCTGTCTTCTTGGGTATAACTAGAGAGGTAATGTTACGGTCCCTAAGATGCATTGAAAGCAGAATATAAGGGAATGGGGGGTCTGAACTCCAAAAGGCAGGGTTCCCTGGAGCCTGAGAGCAGTGATTTTCAGACTTAAGCATGCCCCAAACTCACCTGGAGAGCTTGTTTCCAATTCAGTAGGTCCGAAATGGGGCCTGAGAATTTGCATTTTTAACAAGTTTCTAAGGTTTCTAAGTGCTGCTGCTGTTTGGGAACCACTGCTTAAGAGGATCCGCAGCTGAGACTCAAATAAGGGTAGGAGGGCCAGATGTTAATTGGTATGCCTTCTTTCATTAACCTAGAATTTCATGTCTTTACTTCAGAATCTCTTGAGTGGGTTATGCTGTAACATCAACAAAGCCTCGTAAAGGGCCGTGTCCTCAGTCACGGTGACTCTTCTCACGATATCCACATCACTTCTGGATGAGGTTTCCAGCTGTGTGCTTGTCTCTAAACAGGTGTTTGACTGAGTTTTGGAAAATGCCTATCCTAGGCACTTAATTCTGTTAGGACAGGTGACATTGATGGCAGGATAAGCTCCCCCTGCCCTTTAGCACAGCCTCCTGATTGGTAGGACTATTTCAGGGGCTGTAGACAGGCTCAGTGTTGAGTGTGTTCAGTTGATTAGCTAGGTTTACACAGGACGTGGCTGGGAGATTATCTCTTTAGCCCAGGAGTTGAATTTCAAGGGCGAAGTCCACAGTTGGCAGCTGGTAGGCTGAGAACACCTGGAAGAGAGGATTTCACTTGGCTTTCATTTAGCCAGGCCTCAGGGCCTCTTCCCACAGAGGTCAGGTTTTCTCCTTGTCTGGTACCCAGGCAGGTAACTTCGGGCTGCCGTTCCCAGAACAGCATGGCTCCAGGCCCTGCCCCGTGCTGTCTGCTTCAGGACCTGTGGCTTCAGGTGAGACACTCAAGTTGGTTCAATACAAGCTGCCCTCTCTTCCTTCGCATTCTCATTTCTTGAATCCTTGTCTGTGCTTGCTTCTCCCTTAGGGGAGGATCTTCATTTCTTTTTTGTGGTCACTGACTCTTAGATTTTCCCTAAAGCTCTCCTTTTCTCAGCTTCCCTCATTAGTTCAACACAATCATAGAATTCTGTTTCACTGTGGGAAGGGACATTACAGGTTACCTGACCTGGCATTGTCCAACCGTTTCCTATCCCCACACACACAGAAAATGATGATTTTTGTAAGGCACACTGACTTAAAAAGAGCAGGCTGCTGGTAGCACTGAGCCCCAGTGCTGCCCCAGGGGTTGAAGGAGTTATCATGTTTGCACAGCTGTAATCTGTTCGTGGCGTGCTGGTTGAGAATGCTGATCCAGTCCCAGGTGCGTCAGAGTTTAGAGGTGAGAAAACTGAGCACCCAAAGTGGCAGAGCTGGGACTGGGCCTCCGACCTGTTCACTCCTGCTAATTCAGGGCCTTGCTATGTACGTCACACAAGGACTATAATGTGTTACAATTTCAGATTAGCAGGCATGCATGAGACTGTCTCAGGCTAATTTTTGTTTAAGATCTTTTTCCTTTTTTTTTTTATATAACAAAGCAATACATTTGTTCTAAAACTTACGCCAAATGGAAAAACATATAAGTCAGAATATGAGTCTCTCCTGTAAACCCATGCGCCAGAAATGTAGTCCTTGTTAACCAGTTGGGTAACAATGGATATTTTTATCTATAATATATTTATGTAGACATTTATTTTCACAAAAAGAGATTATACTCTAACCAGAAAATGGAGAATAAAAAGTGTTGGCGAGGATGTGGAGAGAGTAGAACCCTCTTACTTTGCTGGTAGAATGCAAATGGTACAGCCGTTGTGGAAGCAAATTCTTTTGGTTCCTCAAAAAGCTAAAACTTGCCATATGACTCAGCAATTCCACGCCTAGGTATAAAGCCAAAAGAATTGAAAACAGGGACTCAGATACCTGTATGCCAGTGTTCGTTGCAGCAGTATTCACAGTAGCCAAAAGGTGGAAACAACCTCAGTGTTCATCCACAGATGAATGAATAAACAAATGTGGTATATGTGTATAATGGAATTTTATTTAACCATAGAAGAGATGAAGTTCTGATACCTGCTACAACATGGATGGACCATGAAAACATTGTGCTAAGTGAAATAAGCCAGACACAAAAGGACAAATATATGATTCTGCGTATATGAAATATCTGTAATAGGCAAATTCATAGAGACAGTAGATTAGAGGTTACCAGAAGCTTGGGGAGAGGGGAGAGTGGGGAGCAATTGCTTAATGTTTAGAGAGTTTCTGTTTGGAGCTATGAAAACGTTTTAGAAATAGATAGTAGTGGTGGTTGCACAACATTGTGAATGTATTAATGCCACTGAATTGTAAACTTAAAGATGCTTAAAATGGCAAATTTTATATTGTGTGTCTTTTACTATAGTAAAAAAATGACCATACTGAAAATTTTCTCACTTGGTAATTTACGTTGGCTATTTTTCCATGTCAGTACATTACTTTTAACAGTAGCATTGTGTTTCTTCAGGCGTATGTATCATACTTTATTTAACCAAGCCCCTGTTGATGGACGTCTGAGTTGTTTCCAGTTTTTCCCATTATAAACAGTGCTGCAGTAAACAGCAGTATACAGCTGTCTTTGCCCACGTGTTCTAGTAATTGCATTACCTTAGACAAAATTCCCGGAAGGGAAAGTTTGCTGATCAAAGGCTATGCTCACTTAAAATGTTAATAAATATTACCAAACTGCTTTCCAAAGAAGTTGCATCTATTTAGTTCTCATCAACAGTATATACAGGTGCCTGTTTCTGCCGTATCCTCGCCAACGTGGGTGTTATAAATCATTTTAATCTTTGCCAATCTGAAAGGTGAAAAAGGATTTGTTGTTACTTTATTTAGGATTTCTGTAGTTATTAGTGAAGTTGAACACTTTTTATGCCCACTGGCACTTGTACTTATTTTTATATGAATTTTCTGTTCAAATACTTTGTTTTTCTGTTTGGTCATTATTTTTTCTTGTAGATTTGTAACAGCTTTTATGTACATATTACATTAGAACTCTTTGCCATATGTGTTGCTGATATATTTTTCCCCAGTTTGTTTCTTTTTAATTTTTGACTTTGTGTGTGCTAATTATTTGCCTTTCACAGGTTTTAAATTTTTATATAGGCAAATATGTGATATTTTCCATCATGGCTTCCCCCCCCTTAATGTCTTTTGAGTTGAATTTCATGTCATACTTTGAAAAATTTTCTTCACTCATTAGAATTATAATAATAATTCATTCATTTTTTTCTTAGTGTTTTTATGATTTCAATTTTTATATTTAAACTGTAATTAAGTTTGTAGTAAGGAGTAAAGTAGGAATTAAATTTTATTGACTAAAAAACCTAAAATAACCTTTTTCCTATTAAATTTGCTCTTTATATAAAATTTGTAAACTTCTGTGCACTTTAGTATTTTTAGTGAGTGAGGCTACCTACATTCATATTCTTGTAATGGTTCTTTTTTAGTGTTACCATACCATTAAAAACATTTTCTGCAACATTTATGGAGGAACATTTCTGATTTAGTTTACCAAAAAGAAAAAAAAAGGCTTTAGTGAGAGGCAGGTAAGAAATTGCGCCCAAGTCTTCTGATTCCCAATCCTGTTTTTTTTGTTTTCTGTTATCCTTATGTGTTACAGCCAAATTCCTTTTCTTGATGTTTGGGGATAATTGCATCACTCCTCTTCTGAAAGACTTTACAATTGCAAAGTAGAAGGTCTTTGGTTTGACACACTAGACCTAGATAGTATGACATGAAAGCCTTTCTCTCAGACTGTACCTGGTTTGATGAACTCAGCCTCACTGAGGTGGGAGCAGGGAGGCAATTGCATGTTAAAGATGCATAGTATGGTGCTGAGGAGAGCCACGGGCCAAAGTCTAAAGGGACGTTAAGACCGGGAAGTGTGACTCTGGTGGAGGGGAGCAGCAGGAAGAAGTGTGAAGAAACTGGATTGCTTGGAAGACAGATTAAGGAAGATTTTTGAAGTGAGAGAAGGAAGAGGAATAATGTTTATTGAGGACCCACTTATGACCCAGATACTAAACTACTACTACCTACTTGTATTTTAAAAGTCAGCTTTTAGTGCTGGGTCAGCGTAGGGTTGGTGCTCCTAAGGGTCGTGACCCCAGAAAGGAAAGCCTTATTCAATTGTCAGAGTAAGTAAAATCCTGGAACTGGAAGTTAGGGTTTGAGAGACTGAGGAGCGCAGCATTGACTCAGCATCATTTCTGCTCGTGTCAGCCAAGAGCTTAGATGGTTATGTTTTTAGTGGAAATAGGCTAAATAAGGAAGCAGAAGGAGAGACTACTTCAGATTAGGAAACATTCATTAGGCCCCTGTAGGACCAGGTGCTTGCAGACATACACTCCATACCCTTAAGGAACTTCACAGTTTAGTGGACAAGACGTATCAATGGTCAGGACACTGTAGTGTGGTTTATGCCGCTGTACAAGTGGCACTGGGAGGGCAGGATTAATTTGGTCACTGTTGGGAAGGGAGTGAGGAAGATGAGGGTAAGGTTTCACAGAGGAAGTGGTGCCAGTTCAGATTTTGAAGAATGAATAGATTTGTTTGTTTGTACCTTTTGACCACTATGAATAGTTACTTCTTAAGTGGACAAAGCAAGGGGGACTTTCCAGGTAGAAGGATTAGCATGTGCAAAGACAGAGAGGAGTGAAGCAGCATGTGCAAAGTTCTGTGCACGTAACTACCAGTTGGTCATTTTTGCTGTGCATAGTAGGGCAGAGTGAGCAGTATCAAGATGAGACTGTGGAGACAGGTCTCAGGGACTAGCTCTTGATGTCGGGGACTCAGTCATGAGACAAGGGTTTTGAGTGGATCCATCCACATAGGTATTGAAGTTGCCAGGGTGAAGAGAGAGCTGTCACGGAGAGCCTGGTGTGTGTCAGGGCAGGAGATGGTGCATGCATCTGTGAAGAGTTTGAATATGTGCGGTAGTCACTTCACAGCAGAGCAGCAGCGCTAGGGAATAGGTTGGAAGCACAGTCAGTGGTAGGAGAAGGCAGGGTGAAAAAATGCAAAACATCCTTTTAAACAGCTTTTAAGCCTATTGTGTTCTAGTAGACATTGCTGTCCACTGGTTGGAAATCAGTGGGGTAGGGGGTTAATACAGAACAGAAAGACACTGTGATATGTGGGTGGGGTTGAAGCAGGAGCCCTCCAGAGGACACACATTTGGTCCCCCCCTAAGTAGTGCCAGTGTTAGGGAAATTGGCCAGTGAGTGCCTGCTCACTGTTTTATCCCTAAGGGATCCCCTTCTGTAGTAGCCCCTGATGCCTCTTTGATGGAGGTTTGTTTTGTTAGCCAATCTTTGTAGGATTTGTGTTGCATCTTTGCACTTGGCTTACAGGCTTCAGGTAGGGCAGGTAGAGGGAGTGCCTGTCCCTGGATGAAGCACTGGTCCAGAGAACTCCCAGACTTTTCTTGCTGCTGGTGACTGCTTGTCTCGTAAACTTCTGGAAAGCCAGCAATGGCTCAGGACTACAGGTAGAGTGTCCCATTTTCCGACCTTGTCTATTCTGAACTCTGTGTCTAAAATACCAGGGAAGGCGTATATCTCTCCTGGGTCATAGGCCATCAAGCTTGTAGGAAAGAAGCGTTTTGTAGTTTCAAAGTTTTGAAGAACTTTAAGCTAAAGACATGGACTTGTAAATGAGCCAGAAATGAAAACTTGAAATGATAATTTCTCCTCCCAAAGATAGTATCTCTTGAAATAATGCTTATAGGATGATCATCACTGAAGGAGAAGAGATTAAAGGGGAGTTGGGAGAAAAGAAGGCCTACCAGGCTTAGTACCAGCGTCTCCTTGATTCTGAAGCAAGCAGAGTCTGTGCCCAGGGGAGGCTACAAGTGGGATGTTTCCTCACTATCCTGCCAAGCACCTGTGTTTAAGGGAGTGACTGACCCACACACTTACATGGTTTTATAAGTTTTGACAGTGAGGAAAAAGTTTTCCTGTTAGGCTATATTTGGAGTTAATTTCCTGTTGACTTTGCTGGTATGCGTTGCGTGTGTGTGTATAAGCAGAAATGTCAGCTCTGCTTTATGTGTCTTTTCCTGGAGGATAATGATAGTTATTTACACATGAATAATAACTTACAGCATATAAAATATTTTTACATATGTTATTTCATTGGTTTCATATTCTGTCTTTTTGAAGAGGAATTGAAGTTGTTGACTCCAGAAGACATAATAAAAACAGTACCTTACTGTACTTTCCATAGGACAGTAGAAGGAACAGGAACTTTAGAGTCAGACCTAGTTTGAATTCTGGCTTTTCCATTTACTAGCTGTATGACCTTGAGCTTTAGTTGTCTTATATGACCTTGAGCTTTAGTTGTCTTAATTGGTAAAATAGAATTGATTAACATTTACTTCGTAGGATTGTTTTAGAGTAGTGTTAAATGAATTAACATGTTTAACATATAGGCATAGTGCTTGGCACACAGTAGTTAACTGGTAAAAGGAGGCCTTAATCATGTAATAACATAGAAACAGATGGTCAACATCAGGAAAAGAAGAGCATGCAAATGTCCTAATTTTGTTAATTAAGATGGTTGCTATGAATGACCTTCACTTTGACTCTGAGTTCCTTGGCAGTCTGGGAAACTGACTTTCTGATACCTTACCATTAGGAAGGAGAAACATACCATTTTCTGAAGGCAGACGAAGTTTGTTTTTTAGTTTTATATTTTAATGAAATTTCTGATATGGATATCTTTGGAGTCGGTGAATTATATAATAGATAGTAATCCTTACCCTTTTCTTTAGTGAGAGTTATGTTCTCTTTATTTTTTTGTTTTTACAACAACGAGGACATTTCTTTACCATTTTTACAACAAATGCTTATGTGATTTCGATTTCCTATAGCTCTCTTATGGTGACTGCCGATAAAATACAAATGTTTTATGTGAAATTGCAACTCACTGAAAACCACCCTGTAAGGAGCTGAGCTAATGGTGTGTCTGTGTAGCTTTCCAGTGATCTCACTGACAGAAAAATGGAGCTTCAAATACCCAGGGGCGTGGGTATTCATCACACCCCTTAGATCGTCTTCCTTAAGTATCTCTTTTCTTCAGTTTGGATTTTGTAAGAGTTGGACAGCAATCGATTCAAGGCCCTGAGTCCTGTATTCTTTATTCTGTATTTCCAACTGAAGCAGATCCATAGACTTTGGAAAAGAAATGGAAGGGTTGACTTCCTACTACAAAGTTAGAGCTGTGTAATGTGCTCTTGCCTGTATAAAAACATTATTTTGTTTAATCTTTATAAATAGCCCTGGGAGGGAAGAGGACTAATCAAACATTTGCTTCCCTCTGAAGTACCAGATATTGGACTTTTCCTCCATTTAAAAATGGGAGGCTGACTGAGTGTTGAGAGATGAGGTGAAAAAACCCATTGCATTCCCTCCTTCTCTTCTCCTCCATTTCGTGGGTCATAAATGCTGGGCAAGGATTGCCCTGTGCTTTATCTGTGTGACTGTTTCTGACCTGGAAATGACTGTCATCACTTCTAGATAACACCAGTCCTGGGGCAATTGCTGAATGAAGTTCACATCACAAACAGATCGTGGGATTATAGTGACCAGGGAGAGATCCTAGTTGGAGTGGGTGACTTTTCCAGAAGGCGAAAACAACACGGCAGACAGGTGACTGCCTTCAAAATGCGGGGAATGCCCGTTGCTCTGTGTCATCCTTGCTGGTCAAAGGCAGATAGAATGAGAGGAATTTGAGTCACAGAAGAATTTGCATGTGTGTTCTTTTATGCTTTTGTACCTTTTCCTCTATGCAGCAGTGATCCTAGAAAACAGGAAAAACTGCTGTGATCGTAATCAATATTTAATGTAAAGAAAAACTGATGACGGTTTGTCACTGACATAGGGCAAATTCAGGCCTTGGGCCTGGAGATGAAGCTGGCTGCTTGTGGAAGTGCAGGCAGCTGCCTCCTTGGATGAGATCCACAGTCTGAAAGTACAAAGAGTAGCTTAATTTCAGTGGATCCCCATGGAATCTCAGATGTTGTACCTTCCTTCCTGTGCTTTCATAACAACTACTCAACCCTCTGGGGGCTTGTGTAATTGGGGTACCATACCCAGAAAGAAGTTTCACATGCCAAGAGAACATCTGTGCTGGTTCGTAGATGCCACACAGCCAATACTTTCTGGATTGGTTTTAGGTTTTAGATGTTTCACATTTGCCTCTATGCAAGACTGCCTTCTAGTGACCACCTTGCTCCCTGGCCCACTTTCCTTGCTCTGTTCCCTGAGCTTCCCCAGCCTTTATTTCCCTAATTCTGGGGAAATAGACTTCCTGGCTGTGCAGATGAGACCAAGGCTACCATGAGGCCATGGCTTTTGTTGCCTCATCCACCCTCCTCATCATGGATAGTTCAGTCGTAACTGGCTTTTCCTTAGGGCCTCTGAGTGTGTAAAAGGGATGTGCTGGGGGGAGAGTTGAATAAAGGAAAGATAGTTTGGGCTGAAAGGTCCTCTCCTCTGGGGGCTGTTCTTATGACAGACTTTATACCCAGGAACCTTAACCAAGAGTCTTCTTTCCGTTACTGAAACTACCCAAAAGAAGCTAGACTCCATGACAGGTTCAGAATCTGAGAAATGGAGACTGCATTGTTACTAACATTTCATGTGGAATTTGGGGACTGTGTAGTTCTCTCTGACCCATACCCCCTGCCCTGCAATCATGAACAGCTATCCTCAGCTGCCTCCCACCTCTTGCCGTCTTCATCTTGTTACTGAAGATTCTTACCCTGCATGAAAACCTCTAAGCCCTGCTCTCCCAACTCCCGTTTTTTGTAGAGCTTTTGTTACACTTCTCTCTGCAGTGTCGCCCTCTTTTTCTGCTAACCTCTTGCATTATTCCAGGGAACACCCTTCTGCTATTGAAAGACGGACTTGCCCTTATTTCCTTTTCCTTTTTCTGTTCTTTTGTACAAAATTAACTAACTTGATTTATTTATTTTTCTTCCCAAAGCCCCAGTACATAGTTGTATATCCTAGTTGTGGTCATCCTAGTCCTCTTACGTGGGATGCTGCCACAGCATGGCTTGATGAGTGGTATGTAGGTCTGTGCCCAGGATCTGAACTGGCGAGCCCTAGGCTGCCAAAGCGGAGTGTGCGAACTTAACCACTTGGCCATGGGCCAGCCGCTGATTTTGTTTTTTAGTAAGAGAAGTACATGCTCATTGCAGAGTTTTTTTGTTGTTTTTTTTTGTTGTTGAGGAAGATTTGCCCTGAGCTAACATCTGTTGCCAATCTTCCTTTTTTTTTTTTTTTCCTATGCTTGAGTAAGATTAGCCCTAAGCTAAACATCTGTGTCAGTCTTCCTCTATCTTGTACGTGGGATGCCTCCACAGCATGGCTGATGAGTGGAGTAAGTCTGTGCCCGGATCTGAACCTGTGAACCTGGGCTGCTGAAGCCAAACGTGTGGAACTTTAGCCAGTTGGTCACAGGGCCGGCTCTCATTGTAGAATATTTGTACGTAACAAAAAATATTGGGAAAAAAGTAAAAATCACATATCATCCCTCTAACAGAAGTAGCATAATTACTGTTAATTTTTTGGTATATATCCTTTGGATCTTTTTTCATATATAGTCTAGATAGACTTTCTTTTTTACTTGTATCTTTTTTTTTTTTTTTGAGGAAGATTAGCCCTGAGCTAACATCTGCCGGTGATCCTCCTCTTTTTGCTAAGGAAGATTGGCCCTGAGCTAACATCTGTGCCCATCTTCCTCTATTTTATATGTGGGACGCCTACCACAGCATGGCTTGATAAGTGTGTGTAGGTCCACACCCAGAATCTGAACCAGCAAACCCTAGGCCACCAAAGCAGAACGTGTGAACTTAACTGCTGTGCCACTGGGCTGGCCCCTATACTTTTTTAAAAAATTCAAATACAGCATTTTGTTTTGGAACTTACTTTTTTGACCACTAATGTTACATGGATGTCTTCTGTGGACAGCGTATATAGAGCTACTCTGTAATGTTTAATGCTGCATAGAATTCCACTGTTTAATGCTGCATATAATACCATTGTCTGGGTGAATCATTATTTATTTAATTAATCTGCTAACAATGGATTTTTGGGTCGTTTGTTATTTTGCTATTAAAAGCTATGTGGTGATAAATATCTACATATCTATATATCTGTCCCTACTTGTATGAGTGTAACTTCAGGATAAATTTCTAGAAATGGAATTGCTAAATCAAAAGATATGTAATGTACTTGCATTATTTAATAGTATCTTTTAAATTTTAAGTATATGGAAAAGAAAAAACTTGGTATAATAAAAACCTATGTACCCATCACCCAAATTTAATAAATATTAACATTTTACCATATTTGCTTCAGATCTCTTATTTAAAATGTTTTCTTCATATAACAAATATGACTAAAGCTTTCCCCAGTCCTTTCTTCCCTGAAATCGATATGCCTTATTACCATGCATAGCTCATCCTTTTAAATATACGTGCCCATAACTAATGTACAGTATTGTGTGTTTTAAAAATTTTATACACATCACACCATTCCTGATGTAACCTTTTACAGCTTGATTTGTTTCACTCAGTGTTGTTTTTGAAAAGTATGCATGTATAAATCATTCAGTTTAATTGGCATGTAATGCGCCATTGTATGATAGTGAGAGATGGTTAAAGTCTTTCTACTTTTTGTGTATTACAAACAGTGCTATGGTGAACATCCTTGTTCAAGGAATGTGCAAGAGTTTATATACGCCAGCTACCTGCAGTGGGGTGCGTGATTCTTCAGCTTTACGAGCTTATACCAGATTCCTGTCTATAGTGATTTTGTGTTTTTACTGGCAATGTATACAGTTTTTATTTCCCCAAATGTTTGCTAACGCTTGGAGATTCCATGCTTCTCAGTATTTTCCATTATGGTGAATATGAAATAGTATCTCTCTGCTTTAAGTTGCATTTTCCTGATTTACCAGAGAGATTGAGCATTGTTTAATATGTTACTGATTATTTCAGTTTCCTTTTCTTTGAATTGTCTGTTGATATCTTTTACTTGTTTTTCATTTGGGTTGTCTTTTTTTGTATTGATTTTCGAAGTTCTTAATATCTTTTGATTTTTAATCATTTGTCCGTTATATCCTTTGCAGTTATTTTCTTTCTGTCTGTGGTTTGTCTTTTAACTTTGTGTAGGGTGTCATTGTGGGCATGTATTTTTCAGAGCTTTTGATATATATCTGTGTTCCTAAATTGTCCTCTAGAGAAGTTGTGCTGGTTTACAGTTCTTCCCACAGTGTGTGAGAGTGCCCCATTGGCCACACCCTGCCTGACTAGCAATAGTTTTTCATCTTGCCCTATCTGATAGACAAAAAGTGGTATTGCCTCTTACTTTTCACCTTTTCCTTGAGCATTCCTACCTCTTTATTATAGCTGAAACTTGGCTTTTCCCTGACGATCTCACTTGCTTTGTGACCCTCTCTAATGAAGCAACATCATCTCCTCCCCGTGACTTTCATTCACTCCGCACTCCTGACCTTGCTTCCAGCCCTGCCTGGCAACCTTTCCCATTTGAAGTCAGTCTCTCCCTTCACATATATCTCCTCTCCTCATTCTTAGTGCTGACTCCCTCTTGATTTCCCTGTTAATTGCTTACAATCTTCTTCAGATGTCTCTTTATGGCATAACCAGGACTTGAGAATTCATTCTGAGAATTCTTCAGTGCTCAGGACTCACAGTGCTTCGGTCTTTTTCACTCTAAAGACTTCATCTTCATTCTTGTTAACATACTCACAGCGTGGCCATACCTTTGTCCTCATCACTTGGAGCTATTCCACTTTCAGGATCCTAAACTCTGAAATTCCCTTCCCTCCCCAACCTCCTGAATGTTTATACCTCCCATTCTTTCATTGCCCCCTCCGCTTAGCTGGATCTCTGGCCTTTCCCTGCTTGTATAGCCTCTGAACCACCCTCAGGACTGCCTACTTACTTTCATGATCAGCCTCATCCTTGAAGACAAGAATTCCAGTCATGCAGCTGATTACCTGAGTTCCTTCCCTCTCTTATCCTTCCTGCGATCTTCAGTCCTGGTGGACTACTTGGTCAGATTTTTCTGCTGTAGCCCTAGATTTCTGAGTACTACTTCATCTTTTAGAAGCACAGTTCCTGACCCATCATTCCTTTCTCAGAAAATTTCTGTGATTTCCCAGAGAAAAGATAAGATCCTTAATTTGGCTCTTAAAGGCCTCAGATCTGACATTTCTCCATCTCTCCAACTGTCCAGTTAAACTCCCATCAGACTGCACATCTCACTGTTCTTCGTGCGTTTTCTACTTTCCTCCCTCTGAGACTTTGCTCCTGGGGTTCCATCTGCCCAGGATTGCTTCTTTATTCTTTTGCCATTTGATCTTCCAGGCCCAGTGTAAGGGCAACCCTCTCTGTGAAACCTTCCTGCTTCTTCAGTTGGAAGGAATCCCCCTCTATCTAAATCCACAGCATTTCATCTCTTTAATGGCACTTAATTTCGTCTCTCTAATGGCACTTAAAATAGTCTTCCTGGTATTTGTTATATTTACGTGTCTATTGTATCTACCTTACTATGTAGGCTCTTTGAGGATGGACCCATGCCTTAAGCATTTTGGTGTCCCAGCCAGCACTAAGCACATTACTTTACACAAGGTTGGTGTTCAGTATGTTTTAGTTGAACGCACATATGATTGTGAGTGTGAATGGAAGGAGGAGAGACTGTTTCCCTGGCTTATCAGAGACTGTACTTAAAATTTCAAACCCCTTCCCCTGCTCTAGTGAGTAAATAATCAGACTTAGCTTGACCTGGCCCAGCAGAAGAATATAGCAAGCTTCTGACCCACAGTGTAACTTGGGGAGCATGACGTTTGTCCTATTGTAGGAGCAGGAGCCTTGAGTACCAAGAGCACCATCAGGATGTTTTTGGGTTTAGGGAGTTAGGCTGGCTACATTCTATGCACTGTAGGGGAGAGGATTTCAAAGTAAGACAGGAAAGGAAGACCTTGAGAATGCTTTGGCAGAGGTAGGAGCATAGGGACTGGGGAGCATGGTGACCCTAAGGTGAGGGTTTTGTTTCGTTAAGTCGGGCTAGTCTCTTTCCTCTCTGCCTCCCAGGACGGAGCCTCAGTTGCATATGGGAGAACAGTCTGGCATGATATCTGCCATTCTTCCTGCCGTGGGACCTTGAGTCACAGTCTAAGTCTTCATCCCAAATGCCTCCTGTCTCATTCTATCCAACTACTGTTAGTCCTTAAAGGTGTGGCTCACATTTCCTCTCTCACAGAAACCCTGTCCTGAGCTCCTGCAGCGCGTCCACCTCTACCCATTGTACTTTAGAGTAGTTTTAGTCTGTATCTCTCATGTAATTATTTCCTATTGTGTCTTGTTTCCCTGAGTTAGTCTGTGAACTCCTTGCATGCGAGAATCACATCTCATATTTTTTTCTCTCTGCTTAAAACAAAGCAGTGGTCAGTAATTAGTATTGATTTTATTGAGGAGCCTGATACTAGAACTTGGAAGATTATCAGTAGTAGAAAAACTAAAGATGGGAAAGGACACGAGGGTAAAACTTAGCCTTGGGCTGGTTCTCCAGAGTCTGGATCTGGGGAGGCAATGCCTATTCATCTTTACAATCTCCTAGTGTATAGGGGAGGGGAGTGGGTTTCCTGAATTCTGGCTTTGAAGCTCTGCCTTCCTACAGTAGTCAGCATCCAGGCAGGTGAGGGAATGAGGTGTTCAGGATGTGCCCTCCAGGGAAGAAGAGGCAGGACTGATGGCTGGGGCCCCACACAGCAGTGACAGACTTGGGGTGAACTGGCTCCATGCCAGTTCCCCTAATACACGGGAGCCCTAGGCACACAGAGTAGATTGGAGCTCGAAGGATCCTTTACCAGCCCCTTTCCTGAGCTGGAAGCAGAAGGGGGAACAGCAATGCAGTTGGCCGACTTGCCTCTTCTGCCTTAAAGTACTTTGTTTCTGTTGCTAACAACAGACATGGGTAGTGTAAATAAAACGCAGACACTCAGGCACATAGACACATATGTGGAGACTGAAAATTTGAGTTGTCGGGGCAGTGGGAGGGACTGAGGTGGAAGGGGACTAAAAATGTGTAGCTAAGTCTCTGAAGATAATCAGGGTGCCCTGTCCTCCTTCCAGCCTTTGGCGATGGGCCTGCCGTTAGGGATGCTGAGTGGAGGGAGCCTGGCTGTCAAGTAAGAGATGATACAGTCTGGATGCCACAAGTTCCAAAGCCTAGGTGCTTGTTACAGTTGGATGCCAAGCTTTGCTCAGGCAGACCCTCCTCCAAGCTACATGCTAGGGATCTGAGGGTTAATGGCAGCATCTTTCCTTCTGTCCTGCCTTTTCTTTAAGGCTTTGCTCATTGATTCCTGTAGCGCTCACGTGCGGTATATGTTGATCGGCAGCAGCAGTGGCCTTTATGGCAGCCTTGACCTAGAAAAGCCCCCTGACATCTGCACCTAAACACGTGACTGGTGTTTTGGGTAGGCTTCTGAAAGGCGTGAGCTTCCTCAGTATGGACTGAGACTGTTTAGCTTTGCCGGGAAGGGTGCTCTTACTAGCAGCAGGCTGAATAGTTAGTATTCCAAGAAGTAGCAGTTGTGTCTCATGTGAGATGAGCTTATGCAGAGACTTGAGGTTCAGATAGATTGTGATGAGGATGGGCGATGAGGAAGACCATGAGTCTCCCTTGCTGGAAATATAAATAGGGACGGGTTAGATGTGCTCTCTTCCCTCCTCCCTGGATCTAAAAGGTATCTAGGATTACATCTGGAAAACCTCTTCTGTTTCTGATTCAGGGGAACAAGGAACTGCGCTGATGTGATATTCATATGATATGTCACTTGGAGTTACTGTATGTGTTACTACAGGAGTTAAAGGACCCAAAGTACATGTGAATGGGATACCTATTTTTACAACTTAGAAGGTATGCAAGATTATCCCGATAATAATAACAATCTGGTTCACATTCTGATAACCTTTCTTGAGTAGGAGAGAGAGGAGTAGAGTTCCTGTTAGGGTCTGAGAACTGCCTATTACTCTGGAGAGGCCTAAGGGAGTTGCCTCCCATGTGACCTCCATCGTCTGTGTGGTCACGATGGCACAAAGTCTGGGAACTCCTGAGGAGAGCGTTGGTTGTTTTTCCTTTGTTCCCTGGCTTAGGGCAGGGGTGTGAGACTCTGTGCCTGGTCCTTAGGATGGGTAATTAACCAGGGCTGTTATTGAATGGAGTTGGATTCAGTCTAGTTCTGAAGCTCATAAAACTTCAAAACAGGGCAGGAGGCAGGGTGGACAGAGAGAATGATGGTTCCTCTAATAGAATATGTTCTAAAGTACCAGGCCTGGGTGCATTCTTGGAAAGACTGAAGGAGAGGCAAGAAGACTTATCCAGCTGGACTTCATGTCCTCAACCACCTTAGCCCCTACAGTGTCACAACAAGCTGCCTGTGAGGTCTGGTTGTTAACTACCCCACCTGCCGGTTCAAGTGAGCAGGGAGGTTCGTGTTGAAGCCCCTCCCACCAGTTAGGAATATGTAGGACTGTGTTGTTTTCCTTACTGTGTCCTCAGTGTCTGGCCTAGTGCTTGGCAGAGAAGAAGTGCTTAGTCATTGTTTGTGGATCAAATGTTTTCCCAACCTAAGCTAAAGAGGGGCCTTAGACTGAGCCTTGATGCACGGTTGGGATTTGGATAAGCAGAGAGGAAGGAGAGTACTCCAGACTGGAAATGGTTTGAGCTCAAAAACATGGAGGCAGAAATGGACAGGTTTGCAGCAGGAAGTGTCCTGCCTGGAGAGAGAAGTGTGTGTGTGTGTCTGTTTCTGTGCAAGTCTGTGTGTCTTTGTGTGGAGAGGAATGGAGGGTGTGGTGATTGGGTGGAGGATATTGAAGAGGAGGAAGGAAGAAGAGAGAAGCAAGATTGGTTGGTAGCGTTTGACAAGGTTCTGGAGGAACTGGGGGAATCTGGATCTGGTGTGACTGGTAGTTAAGGAGCCCAGAGGAATGACATGATGATATTGATGTTCCAGGATGTTTAGAGTGTCATTTATGAGCAGGGAGGACTGGAGAGGGAAGAATAAAGGTAGAAATACTTCACATTTGTTTAGTGCTTCCCATGGGCTTGCACTCGATAAAGTGCTCTATATTTAATCAGAGACCATGGTGGTAAACCAGGTATGAGACAATGAGCTGGAGAAAAATTGCACGGAAGATGACATAGTTAGCTTCTTCATATTTGGTTATATTTGGCTCTTACTTGGTTAAATAAGAAATGGCTTCAAGGTCATCTTCCTGGGCTCTGCTTCCCAAAACTTGTCCTTGAAGCCGCTGAGCTGGGGCTGTTATCTGGCTCAGCTGGGCTGCTGAGCCTTTGCATACTCCCTGCCAGGAACTAATGTCCTTGGGCCTCAGCTGGGGTGTGTCCCCAGTCCAGCCATCTGGAAGGTCAGAGAAATTAGCCTCTAGAATGTGCCCATTAGTGCTTCGAGGGGTTACAACCTGTCAGTGGAATCCTAAGCCTGGGAACTGCTGCTCTCACAGGGCTTCTCAGAGTTGGAACAGGCTAACTGTTCTAGCACTGCCTGCTCCCTTATTTGGACGCTAAATTTTCAGGGTGAGATCGGACTTCTCCTTTGGTTTAGGAGAGTTTTTTTAAGGATCTGATATCTTTGTGAGTGATTTTGAAGGAGATAGTATGATATCAGAGTCGTACCTTTCTTCGTCTGATTCTTTCGTTGTCCTCCAGCACATCCACTTATAAGACCAGGGTGGGGCCCCTGTCCACTCACTTGTTCACTGTCACCTCGCCTCAGTCTTCCTAGAGGAGAAATGGATAACATGTCATGGAGCCAAGTGTCAGGCTGGCTGAGGCTCGAGAGTCTGGCTCCAGGGCTTGAGGGTGATATTATGCCCAGCCTTGGAGCTTGTTTCTTGGGGATCAGCCTTTGCGGATCTTACTGTGTCCATTGACTCGATGGATTTGCAGTTTATCAGCCCAGCTGCATGTGGGGCCAAAGTGGGTGCGGGGGGGAGTGTGGGTGGTAGTGGTGATGGCTAGTGGTGGTAGGTGATAGTAGTGCTGCCAAGGGTAAAGAAGCCTTTTTGGCAGCTTTGGGTGCACACTTCCCCTGCCTACCCCACAGTGTGGACAGCCAGTTGTACTGGAAGCCCAGCTCTGGCTTTCCTTCTGGTTGACCCCTGCGAACCTCAGGAAAGTGATTCAGCTCATGGCAGTGACATTGGATCCTATTGGAGGAAGGGAAAGCAGGAAGGAGAAGAACATGTTTCTGTCAACAAAGGTGTGCTTTCACTAGTTGGAACTCGCTGTAAAGGCCGCCTTCAGCCTTTTGGGTGATTACTGTGGGCTTAAAGTGTAATGCCATTATGTGGAAGAGGCTGTAAATCCCAAAGACACGTAGGGCTGTGGAGTGGAGGTAGGGCCTCACCTGCAGTTGCCAAGAACCCAAGGTGAAGGCTGGTTGAGCGGAGAAACTGCTACTGTCCGGAAAGAAAGCACATTTGGCAGTGGTAAGTCCTTTGCACGCAATACCTTATTTAATCTACACAGCAGCATTTTGTGGTTGGAACTGTCATCTCCATTTTATAGATGAGGAAACTGAAGCTTAGAGAGGTTAGCTAGCTTATGCACGATTTCACAGCTAGTGGAGGCAGAGTTGGAATTCATGCCCAAGACAGCTCTTTTCCTGTTATTCCTTATAGAGGAAACCATGACAAGCCATTACTTTCAATAAACTTGTTATTGCAGAATAGTTTTAAAGTTGCAAAGATAGTATGGAGAGTTCCTGTAGAGGCCACAAGCCATTAATTTTTTCCTACTCTTCTGGTCTATTTTATAAAGATTCATTGGGGGTGGGGCACAGATTTGGACTGAGGACATTTTTTCCAAAGATTCCAACTTGGTGATTTTTCAGCTAGGATTTTTGAAAGTCCATCAGATATATCATTTCTTTCCCAGTTCCACTCTGTCTCAACTCTGCTGGACTAGGCTAGACCTGGCTTTGACATCTACTTTTCAGAGTCAAACACGCTACTTTCTGACTCTCTCAGTAGAGTTGGATAGCAAGTGAGTTTCAGAGAGTTAGGAAAAGCTGGTAGCTGTGGGGAAGATGCTTAGCAGCTTGGCTTCTGGACATTCTTTTGTCTGATGGGGCTGTGACAAGGGAGTGTTAATAGCTTCAGTTGGTTTTTTGTGACCTGGAGCCAGAGCCCTACCTAGGGACATAGGGAGTATCTCTGTGGTGAGACCTGTTTGCTTGGATGTTCCCTTGAGTCAGTCTTTGCCTGGTGCAGACTGGTTTGAGGTGGTTGCCTCTCTGAACCCAAGCCTGGGTCTGCAAGCAGGCAGGCTGACTGTGGGCAGGATAATATCCATGGGCAGCTGGTGTGCTTTGCTTTGGGCCCCAGGCACACTCTCCATTTAAGGGAAAGGGGTCTGCAATCTTCTTGGCTCTGGGTGTGAATGGGCTGGCCCGAAGTTTGCTCATGGCCTTTGCTGGATGTGCTTTTTCAATGAGATCATTCCAGAATTACATTCCTATGAAATTATATTTCACTCAGGACGTGAAGCTGGATTTGTGTAAAAGCATTGGCACCAAAACTCAGGGCTCAGAGCGGGGCAGAAATGAGAATAGGGATAAACAGCTCTTCTTTAGAAGAAGAGGAGACGGAAAGAGAGAGAAAACAGTTGTTAAAGGATTTTACATTTAAAATTGATACGCTGTAAGCATAGCCAGGGAGTCGAGACTGCCACTCAGTCCATGGAAAGGCAGACGTGATGTTGTTGTCCCAGCTGCCTGCCACCCCTAGGCGGTGTGGGCTTACCCCCCACCTAATTTTTCTCTCTTCGCTTTTTGTGGTCTCTCTGTCTCTGTCTCTCTTTCTGTGTTTGTCTCTCTCTGTCTTTCTTTCTATCTCTGTCTCTGGTTCTCTCTTTCTCTCTCTCTCTCTGTCATACACACACACATGTGTGCGCACACACACACACAGCCCCTCCATGCTGTCAGTAGGAGATTGTCTTACTCTGTATGATTCTGCCTTGTATCCCTGTGTAAATGCTGTTCCCTCAGCTTGGAATGTTCTTCTCTCCTTTTGTCTGCTGAGAAAACTCCAGTCGGCCCTGCTGTCTATACTCGTTAGCATCGCCCTCTCTGAAGTCTATTGTGCTGCCATCAGACAGAGTTATTTTCTGGTACCTCTGTGCTATCACTCCCCTTGTGCCTCCACTCTTCTGCACTTCTCATTTGGTGTGTTTGGAGGGCAAGGAATATCTCCTCCAGTACCTAGTACAGCGGTTGGTAAAGAGTAGGTACTCATTAAATGATTGTTAAAGGAAAGAACTGAATGAATGAATGAAGAGTTGGATATAAGTGAAAGTTGAGTATCGCAGGCAGGGCAAGCCACAGAATGGTGGCTCACATAGCATAATTGACATCAAAGGCCAGCAGATAGACTTGCAGAAAAGGTAGTATGTGTGTGTACACGTGTGCACACAGAAGTATAGACAAGTTTGTGGAGTGGTAAGATAGAACATTGAGTTCTAGGTTCCACAGGCAAATTACAGAGATTGGGGCTAGACTCACTCAAGGTTAGATGAAACTACTTCCTGAGTAATCTTTGCAAAGCTGCAGCAGGATGGAGAGGAAAGAGCTCTATAGATTTGGAATTGGGGATTCTGGGTGGTGGTGGTAATAGTACTTTTAATAATAACAACAATAATAACATAGTCTTTACTATGGACCAGACATCATTTCGTATATTAGCCCATTTATCCTTACAGTAAGCCCTATGAGGTAGCTACTATTAATTGCTGACATAAGAACTGAGGTCACATGGCTACAAAGTAGTTCTAGATGTGGTTCTGCAGTTACTAGTTGAGTGACTTTGGGGCAAGACAGCCTCCCAGAGCCTCAGTTTCCTTCTTTGTAAAATAGAGAAAATGCCTGTTGCGTTTAGGCTCCTGGACTTGTTTGGTAAAATGAGATAACATGTGAAAGTGTTTTTGTAAAGTATAAAGCACTCTCAACCGCTTTGGAGTCAGTATTTGGGAAGAAGGGGAACTTGCAAAGTAATTGTGGTTTAGATGTTGGGCTCATACTTGATGAGTGGGTCACAACTGTCTTTCACAGCTGCACTGAGCTGGCTAGTGGCTGTATCTTTGATTATATTTAGAATCAAGATTTGAGCTGCCATTTAAGAATCAAGGAACCGGTTTTTGTTGGAGCCAAGTATGTATGTGAAATGTCACTAGGGATGGATCTTTAGTGCAAACCACCCCTTCCCTCCTATCCAGGGAAGTAGTGGGGAAGCAGGGTAGTGGGCATTTGCATGGGGGGAATTGCTCTATTGGACCCTTGGGAGCAGTGAGGCCACTGAAACTGGTGGCAGAGAGGCTGGTTCAGAGAGGAGGCCCATCTCAGCTCCCACAGTCCAGCTGGACAGCAGTGGACTGTAGGATTCTATGGGCCAGTGAGTGTGACCCCTTTTTCTTCAGGTGGGAAATTTGTGGGGAGTTCTAGAAGTTGCCTTACGTGGCTATTGCCTTGTTAACAGAGACTGGGTCCAACAAAGTGGTCCATTTTTGTGGGCTCTGGGCCCACAGATGTCCCAACACTTGGGCTTGGGAGTGAGCTGTGCTGAGCCAGGCAGTAGTTGAGGAAGTAGGGTGAAGGGGACAGAAGCGGGAGTGTCTCTGTGTGCAGGCAAGGAAGAGCAGTGTGGCCCTTCTGAGGCCCCGTTGCTAACCAGTATTCTCTGGACCTCCTAAGAGCCAAGTAGCCTCCTTTATTAGGTCTGAGCTCATAGTGCCTCCAGCCTGACAGTTGCCTGGATTGGCCATCATGCCTGTGTGAATAATTATAGGTCACCAAACAGAACCACCAGTCAGCTACATCCCTCAAAAATGCCTAATTGTAGGCTACAAATATGAAAATATACAAAAGCTTAGATACATGTCATACCTCATTACAAAGAGTGATGGTATGAGTCAGATGTGACTTGGGTGGCTTTTAGTATGTTGGGAGCTGCTTGGTGAGCACGCCAGCTGGCCCAGAGGAGGGGAGGAGGCATATTCCCCATGCTCCCCACAGGGGGACTGGAGGCTTAGGGAAAGGGGAGAAAATAGATGCTGTGACCATAGCTTGCTCTTTATGTCTACACTTACACGGCCAAACCAGTGTGGTTCCCTGATAGCAGACTTGATTCCTCTTGGGGAATTATCTCCAGCACCAATATACAAACCGCATTAGAAAATAGCACATTTGAGTCTCAGGACCCTTGGCATTTGTGAGTGTAATATTGTTGGATTTAGCTATTTCTAACACTCCTGAAGGCCCATGATGGGTAGTTGTTTGTAAATCCAAGTTTGAGACATAGTGCTGCAAGGACTCAGGGAAGCAGGGTGTGTTGTTGCAAGTGAGCCTTTCCCAGTGCCCAGCGTTGGCATGTCTGCTGAGCTCTGTAGATGTCCATTCAGAATTATCTGTGCCTCTATGGGGAAGGTAAAAATAGGTTAGGACAGGGATTCTTAAAATGAGTCTATGGAGGCATTTTGGGAGCTTGTGAACCCCCTAAAACGGTAGACAGAAATTTATGTTCTTATAAATTTTCTGTGGAAATTTTGGGGTTTATTAGGTACTCAAAGGGCTCTGTGACCTCCAAGTGAATAACGACTGCTATATTCTAAAAAGTGGAAATTTGGGACAGTCTCGATATACATCCCCTTTGATGTCAAGGCTCTCCAGCATACTGGACAGTTACTACTTATTCTGACCTAAGATGCTTTTCTTTACTTTGTACCTTTTTTTGGTTATACATCTCTGAATGAGGTAGCACCTTGAAGGATGGAGATTTTGCTTCAGAGAAAATTCAAATAGTGTTCCACCGTCTCTGAGGGCAGTTTCCAGACAGGAATTTCAGAAGATTTGAGACTATATTGGAATAAATGTTCAGGCCTCTAAGGACTACCTTGGAGAGGATCACGTCTGGCATCTTGTGTATCGTTACTGTTCAATCTGCTTCATTACCTGTAGTTACACTCTCCTGCCCTCCGCAGTTGGAAACAAGCCTGTAGTCCTAATACAACCTAGGCAAAGAAGATCTTAGAATTATTTCTTTGAAAATTGCTCTGCCGTAACTGTGTTGTCCTTCCGATGGCTGGTGGCAGGAAAATTGCCTGAGGCTGATGGGGAAATTTTAAGTTCCTTGGGAGAAAGGCAGGTATCTGAAATACCTCATTTTACCTAACTGGACCATACTTATTTATTGCGGGGCTGAGTGAGCCCAGGTTCACATAGGAGCCTGCTTTGTCTGGTGGTGGTGGAGCGGGGCCTTGATAAACGCCCAGTCTGGTTGCTCTGGTCTGGTCTGGTCCAGCACAGTGCCCTCTCGGCATGAGGCCTCTCCCCAGCTGAAAAGGCAGTCTCAGTGATACCGAACCACCTAATCTCCATTCGAGTGCCTGGTGCCCAGCAAGCCAAACACTGAGCCACTGGTGGTTGGAGGTGGAGAAAGATTTATTTGAATTGGCCAAAATGAATAGGTGGGAGTCTGGGGTCGCTCAAATCTGCCTCCCCAAGAGCAGAAAGCAGGGGGTTTTATAGAGCTACGGAGCTTGGCAGGAGGAGCTTTGGGGAAACAAAGGGTTACTCCCGTTAAACCCCTGGGCAATCTGACTTCTGGGTGTCAGTGGCTGCTGAGGGCCAGCCATTCCGTGATCTTGATGGTGATCGCATCCTCCCCGATGGCATTGTCTGTCTTCTGCAAAACAAACTCACAAATCCTCTAGACCCCTGAGTCACCACTCAAGTTAAACAGGAAAAATAGCAAATTGGTTTATTACCTACAGTAACCCTCAGGTACCCGGCTTCATTGGTTTGCTCTAGATTTCCAGCCTTGTACGTAGTAGTAGTGGTGGTGGTAGGTAGGGTTGCTCTATGGCTTTTGGGGTCTTCTTTCCTCTCAGTTTTAAATTTTTTAGTCAACTCTAAGAGCCAAGGAATCTCAATATTGGAAGGGACCTTACATGCTACCCTTGCTAATCTACAAAGCAGGGAGTAGGGGGTGTCTCCCTCTTTTTTTTTTTTTTTTTGCTGTTGTATCCTCAGCATCTTAACTGAGTGAGTGCCATGTGGTGGGGATTTAGCAATTACTAACGGAATGAGTGAGTCCCTGTAAACACCAGCAACTGCAGCAGACCATTGTCATGGCTTCATTTGTTCATTTATTTGACAAATATTAATAAACTCCTACTATATGCCACTTACTTTAAGTTCTGGGATATACTATAGTGAACAAGACAGTCTTTGTCCTCAAGAGCATAGTCTGTAACTGAGAAGTAAGGAATTAAAAAGATTTATAGTCTCTAATTGGAATTTAAGAATAAAAAGTCCCCCCTCATTTTGGCCGTTCTGGATATTCTCTTTGTCTTAGATCTCTTCGAGGGACCATAGAAAACACATTTAATTCCTTTTTCACATGAGAGCCTCTCACAATTCTCAAAGCAATTATCAGCCTCCCCCATCTAGAGCCTTCTCTTCTCCAGGGTAAACATTCTCAGTTCCTTTAGTCATTTCTCCTGTGACATGCCTCTGAGTGCCCTCTCCATCCTGGTCACTATCCTCAGGACACAGTCCAAACTGAGTCTGCCCCTCTGACAGTGTGGAGTCCAGAACTCAAAACCATATCCCAAACATTAATTTCCAGGGAATGTTCCAGCCTGGAGCCTTTCCTACATTTCAGCTTTTCTCCGCTTACGCTGGGCTCAGACAATGGATGATGGAAAGAGAAGGTCCTGGACTTGGCCAGACTGAGAATGTCTTCATATTTGGCTAATCCTAGAATTGAAACTCCTTTCTTTTGTCTCCTTTCTGCCCTCGCCCCCACCCCTTACTCCTGCCCCCTACCACCTCTCCTCACCCCAACCTCCATCCCTGCTCCTTACCCCTGCCCTGCCCCTCTCCCTCGGTATAGAAGAATCTACACATAGCCTTGCTGCCAGTGGCTTGCCTTTCCTTTTCTGAGTCACTGCCCTTCATTACCAGGGAAATTAGCATGAAAAAGCAAATTCCAGTTCTATAACTTTATTCTGGTTTCAGCCCTTTGTCACATTCTCTACCCCCACCCCCTACCAAAAATGACAAAAGTCGAGTCTTGTGACATCACACCAGTTGGCTATTGTACCAACAGCTGTGATGTCACCAACAGAGGATTATGACTTAAGGGAAGAATAGAGGGAGGGAGTTTATCAGGCAAGAAACCCCTTGGGCACAAAGGAGTTATTTTCATGCAAATCTTCACCCAAAAAACCCAGTTGGCCTTTCAGTGGATGGGCTGTCAGTGGAAGCCCTCTCCCAGATTCCCATCGCTCCCTCCCTCTGTGGATTAATGGTTTGGTTTGTGGACATTACCCAAGTGTGGAAGTCCCCTGCCGGCTGGCTGGCTTCTGGGCTGGCTTTAGGTTTTATTCATGAGGTCGGTGCTGAATAGAGCTTTTCAAGGAGGGGATTCAGAGGAGATCCTGGGAGGAGCCTGGGAGCCCGAGGTGAAACTGACACAGATGTGCACAGCGTCTGGGCCATAGGGAGGTGGTCTGCAGCCACTTCTCTTCAGGCAGAGGGGCAGATGTTCTGTCAGCTGCTGTGGGAAGCCCGAGTGTCCCGTCCGTAGGCCTGAGTGCTTGCTGCGTGCCTGCCTCTGGGGCGGGGTTAGGCCTGTCCTTGGAACTCCTTCTTGGCTCCTTGACACAGAGACTTAGAAACACCTGCTGCAGAGGTTCCCAAACTTTCTCACTTCACGGGCCCTTAGTGTTTCAGTAAATTTTTTCACAGTGCTCATAGGTCAAAAGAAATATGTAAGTTTCATTTTTTAAGTATTCAGGTCTAAACAATTTAATAAGTGCTTATATCCAACAACTAGTAGCCATTTGAAAAAATTATACACATAAATTGAAAGGAAAAATATTTTTATCTCATTCTTAAATAACCACAATTACTAATTGGATGTGTTGGGCACTGCACAACATCTCACATCTTGGAATCAGATTGAATACTGCCATCCTCATTTCCTGTTCCATACCGCTTTTCACGCGGTACTTGCTTTTTATCACAGCAGCTGCAGTAAACTCAGCTTCACAAAGAAATGACATCATCAAAAAGAATGTAGTGCAATCTAATGTTAAAACTGTGAAGTTGTGGGGTGTCCAACAAATGTTGAGGATTGGTTTGTTTTCCTCAAAAATTTAGAGTATCTTGCAGCATCCCTGTGGGTTAACTGCAGTGCTCTAGGGCAACTCAGCACACAGTTTGAGAACCACAGACTGCGATTGCCAAGGAGCACTTGGTTTGCTTAAAGGAGGAAAAAGAGGCAAATTCTGCCCCCATCGTGACCCTTAAAGAAGTTGGACAGATGGATGGACAGACTCCCTTTACCTTCACTTTCAGCTCCAGCAGGACTGCATTGTTAGGAGAAGGCCTTTCTTTGACCAGGGTCTGTGTTTGTGAGTGTCTCTGTTCCTTAGTGGGGAAGAAGAATGAGGAGAAAAGGCCCGAAGAACAGCAGGAAAGCAACGTCTCTTAGAGTTATTTTGTATTGATTCAGGGCCCTCTGAACTAGATGGCTTCAAGAAAAGTGGGGTTTTAACACCAAGAATTTGGGGGTCAGGCATGAGACCTCTACCAATATCCTTTTCTAACTCTCTCCAGATAGAGGTGGGCTGCAGGGGTATACTTGGGATGGAGGATGGCTTCCTGACGTGAAATAACGACAGAGACCGAAGGACTGATATGCTCGTGTCACTTATAGAGCTCACTGCCAACCTCTCTAGACTCTGGGATCTGCTGCTTACTGTGAAACTCTGGGCAAATTACTTAACCTGAGCCTCAGTTTCTTCACCCATAAAATAGAGATGAAGACCACTAGGTTAAATGAGATAAATGCATGCAGAGAACTAGCAGAGCTTGGCTGTATACATGTACTTTCTTCTACTACCTTCCAGAATTAAACAGCAAAGGGCTTTTCTCCAAAGGGAAATTCAACCTTAATGATCTGGCCAAGATCTGCAGTTTGAGTTGCTCTATTTCTTGATAACTTTGCTCTATATATCTAATGTTCCTAAATCTGCTGAGCCCAGTAACCTTTGTACCCACTCTGTAGGTTCCTTTTTCACTCTCTAAATGGCATTTTTTTATGAACAGAGTTCTTATTTAATTCAGTCTAATTTATCAGTGTTTTCCATTATGGTTATCGCTTTTTGTGTCCTGTTCAGGAAATCTCAGCTTGCTCCAAGGACTCCTTGGCTTTTGCTAATGGTTTTTCTTCTGCTTGCAATGTTCTTCTTCTGCCTTCTTTATCTTCTACAAGTCCTGCAAGATTCAGCCCAGTGTTACTTCTTGTTTTTTCTTTTGGAGAGGAAGATTGGCCCTGAGCTAACATCTGTGCCCATCTTCCTCTATTTTGTATGTGGGACGCCTTCACAGCATGGCTTGATGACTGATGTGTAGGTCCATGCTGGGGATCTGAACCCACAAACTCTGGGCTGCCAAAGTGGAGCATGTGAACTTAACTACTATGCCACTGCAGCCCAGTGTTACTTCTTGTCTCCTTCAGAAGCTCTCCCTGTCCACTTGATTAGATGTCTTTCTCCTTGCTTCTGGAACTCTATGTTCATGCTTCTATCACAGCCTTTGTTACATTGTACCAGGATCTTTTCTTTGCTTGCCTGTCTCAGTCAGGATGGGGAGCTGCTCAAGGGCAAGGATCAGAGTATAGCGTAGGTGTATGGGGATCTGGCTCGGAAGATGACCTCGAAGGGTTCGTGTAAGTAAACAAATGAAAGCTTTAGGCACCCACCACCTGTCTTCCTTCTCTACTTCTCCGACAGTATTTCCCGACCTTTCTTAACCTGTGCCCCTTTTTGCTGAGTATGAAGATCTTCCAGGCAGGTTGTGAAATGCTACCCCCAGGGCGTGTGCTCCAGATTGAGAGTTAACCGCATTACGGTGCTTCAGAGAGGGCTGATAGGTAGTGTCCAAAATAGTAGGCGTCAGGAAAGGAAGGTCCTGTAATTCATTAAGCCCTAGAGAAAAGACTCTTGCATTTTACAATAGGAAAGTCATTGTAATCTTTGCACAGAACATTTCAGTTGAGTTCTTGGGCTGAAGCCACTCCTGCCCTGAATCTTTTGGGTGCTCAGGGCTCCCAGTCTTTTGGGTGGTATGGCTCCCTTTTGAATCTTCTGAGTGGATGTGATTGCAGCAGGTAGGTCTAACTCTGAACTGGAAAGGCTGGTGGGGTTGGAAGATGAGCCTGGATAATGGATCCTGAAGCCACTCACCCTGTCCAGGGAGGGCCGCTCTGAGGTTGTGGCAAATGTGTTTTCATTCAGAAAATATTTATTGAGGGCCTACTGTGTGCCAGGGACTATGCTAGGCACCAAAGACTGTGAACAAAACACAAAAATCCCTTACCTGGTAGAACTTATATATAAACATAATAAATAAGTAGAAAAGAAAAGGAGTGTGTTAGATGGTGATAAATGCTGTAGAGAAGAATAAAACAGAAAAGGGGGACGAGGAGTGCTGAGGGGTAGCAGGTGGAGGAAGTTTTTTTAATAGTAATTTTTTATAGTATGGTCAGGGAAGGCCTCACTAAGAAGGTGGCATCTGACCAAAGACCTGGGAGAGAAGGGAGCAGGCTCTCTCACAGGGAGTACATTCCAGTTACAGGGTACAACAGGTGTGAAGGCCCTGCGGTAGGAATGTGCCTCTTGTGTTTGAGGGAATAAGATGGAGACTGTGTGGCTGATGTGGAAAGAGTAAGGGGAAAGAGTAGTTGAAATGAGGTCAGAGATGTCACAGGGACCCAGGTGATGAAGGGCCTTGTAAGTCACTGTAAAGATTTTGGCTGTTACTTTGAGTGATTGGGAGCCATGTCCAGGTTTTGAGCAGAGAAATGATAAGATCTGCACTGATGCTGGTGGTGGTAGCTAATGGAGGGTTTGTTCTGGTTGTTTCTGTTTTCTCAGTGAAATAGGAAGCAAACTCAGCTAAAAGAGGACAAGGGAAGAGGTTTTAAGGCTTGATAGTTGGGGAGAGCTAAACCCTTGGCCCAGAGACTCAAATGTGTTCTTTCTTGCCTCCGAGTGCCCTCTGTTTTCTAGATGGCTTCTCATTGGTCTTCCTGTGGGGTATTCTCCATGTGCTACAGACAGGAAAACAGAGGTATAAGGAAAACAGAGGTATTGAGACTTGCCTCATCCCTTTAGCCCTTACTCTTTCCCAGTCCTCTTCTGAGAAAGTCGGCTTGTGGGTGGTGTGTTTTTCTAGAGCAGGCGAGATATCTCACCATCAGTTAGGTTGAGTTCAACTAGATGAGAGAGCTTGGGAGGGGTGAGAATAAAGTCAAGATTTAGGATCAGGAAAGGCATTGGAAAGAAGTTGACATTTGAACTGGATATTTAAGAAAGAATGGGACTAGAGGACATCAAGATAGAAGGAACGGGTTGAACAAAAGCTGGAGGCATGAACATTCCTGGCATGTGCAGGAAATGGCAACTGATCTGTTGTGGCTGGCCAGAGGGAAGGCACTGGTGCGAGGTAGGTCTGTGGCCTTTGAATCTTCACCATGGTTACGGGACCCACCAGGTGGTTCTTGCCAAAGTGAAAGAGGGCGGTGGTTAGCTCCCAGGACCTGGGCTCTTTGTGCGGCAAGCCTCCATTCTACTTTCTTCTTCCAAGTGCTGGCATGTCATCGGACAGAGTGGGCTCCGTCATCTGGGCAGAGCTGGGGTAAGCCACTTGCTGAGACGCTGAGTTTCCAGACTGGCAAAAACAGCCGTGTCTAGGTTTTTAAAACTATCTTGGAAGCAACCAGATTCCCTTTGGCCTGGGATTGCCTAATAAGCCCTCACCCCATTTTAGACTTTCAGGAAACATTTAAACCCAGCTTCAAACCTCCACAGAATCTGTACTGAAGTGGAGAAGGACCATCTGGCAGGAAAAGGGACTGAAAATGGTTGAGGTTGAAAATCCAAACTTCAAGTCCTCTTTGAGGAGGAGGGTTGGGAAAGAGGATGTGGGAGTGATAAGTGGAGAGTGAAGAGATGGAAAGAGAGCTTAATTTTTTTCTGATTATTATTCAACAATAACAACAACAAAAAATCATCTTTTCCTGTGGCTAGTTGAAGAGGATTTCAGCCTCATAGGGACGTGTAAAAACACCCAGCAATTCTTCTGACTTTTCAGCAAAGCAAATCTGGTTTCTCTCCACTTAACCAGGCTTGTAATCCCCTCATCATTTTTGCTTGAAGGGTTTTCTGGACCTAGAATCCCAGAACCTGGGGCTGGAATGGAAAAGATCCAAGGTACGAGGTATGTAGACATAGTGACGGAGAAAAGGGGTCTGGTGTTCTGGAGGGAATTATGGGATAGACTTGAGAAAATCCTTCCTGTCTCCCTTTCTAAAGCTTTTGATGCCTGCCCACCCAAAGTCTGAGCCCACTTTTTCCCCTTTCCCTTGTAATCCCTTGTTTTTAGGCACAGCAGAGCCAAAGACAAGGTTGTGGGCAGATAAGCAGTGAGAAATGAATCAGGAAAGGAGGCGAGGAAAAGAGGGATGAGGGAGGAGAAAGCTAGGGTGAATGAGATGAGGGCAAGTTTCCCAGGAACGGCCTCTCCTCCTGGGTCTGCTGGATGAGGACCTGTTAGTGCAGCAGGTCCTGGAAGATAATAGAGACGCTTGTGAGGAGATTGTAAGCCCTGAAGTAGACAGCATTGGCTAAGGGGTGGGAGGGCAATGCCTGCTATTGACGGTCTGACTGGGTGGCAGCTACAGTTGGGAAACTCCCTTTCATCGGTTTTATAGCAACTGTGACTTTTGGAAAACAAGTGCACCTTGAAGGACCTGGCCAGTGGTAGAATTTCTAGGGCCCTTTGTAATCCTTGCCTTAGACTCCTTGGGGGCCCTCTTTTGTCATCAGTTAACAAGTCAATTAACATTTATTTGAGCACCTTTTATGTGCAGAACTCTCTGCAAAAAAGTACTGAGGATTGTTCAAAAAATGGAGAACTAGCTATCACTGCCTGCAGCTTTCTCAGCCACGTGGGGACAGAGGGTGCCAGGATGTCAGGAGACCAGGGGGTTGGCTCAACTTCCTGGAAGTGACAAAGAACAGAGCGGCTGTGCCGGTGAGCTGCTACAGCAAGGCCTGGATCTGTTGGTCCTGGCAGAGCTATGAAAGGTAAACAAAGTCCTTCCCATCTCAGCCCAACCCAGGGACACCTGCAGGAGAGAAAGGAAGACGAACGCCCACACTCTTGAGAACTCTGGTTCAGATACTTAAAGGAACTCATTCTAATGGCGGCCCTCCTGAAGCTTGCAGTGCCATATTGGTTGCTGCTACTCTTGGAGGAAGAGATTAAAGACCTAGGCCCTCCTCTGGGGGAGTTGCCAGTCTGTTCCTTCTCTTCTCGGCCAGGGACTAGGGAGGAGGAAAGGTTGCAGGAGGGAGTCAGTGAGAAGGTAGAGGGTCTGAGTAGGTGCTCCCTCAGCAGGGTGAGTAGGTAGGTTGACCTTGGGGCAGTCAGACTACAGCTGTACAGAGCTGTACAGTCTCTGGGCTGTAACCAGGTTCTCAGGGCACACACGCAGCTCAGTTCCCTTTCCCACCATTTCCTTTCCTAGGGCTGCTTCCTAAGCTATTACTTCCACATGAGAGACTGCTTAAGAGATTAGTGGAATGTAGTTATCAGTGGAATTCTCTCATGTGGTTTAGAGATTTCCTTTGTCAGTGTCTCGACTTCTTACCTGGACAAGTAAAGCAGATGCTTGGCAGTGTTCGTGTCTCCTCTCAAAGGCGACGTTAACTCCAGCAGAATGGGAGGCTTCCCCCCAAATGCTTGCATCTGTTCCTCATCACTCTCAGGGTTCAAATGTCTCCTTCCTTAGGGACAAGGCATACTGTCACGTCCACAATTAGGCCTGTGGAAAAGTACCAAGTAGACATTTAGAAATGTCACCTAAACAAGAGGAAACAGTGTTTTGCTCTAGGATAGGAAGGTTCATTCTTAGAGACTGGGCATCCCTCAGCAGGAGCTCCCCTTCAGAGACTGAGCTCTAGGGGTCCTTTCTTGGACCTTGGGAGTATCTGGATTGGGTGATGGGATTGGATTGTAGGGAGAGGGGACACTAAGGGAGCTGGAGAGAGAGTTGCAAGGTGAAGGCTGTCCTGAGCAAGAGCAAAAGGAGGGAGCCTTCCAGAGGGTCTTTTCTCCAGTGACAGTGAGGGGAACAGATGGGAGGTTGCAAGCGGCCAAGAGATGGTGCCTGCACAAGAATACGCTCTTCTTTCCTACACTGCTCCGGCCAGCCGTCCAGGAGGCTTTGAGTGACTGCTTCCAGTGCAGTACTCCTAACCCTTTCCTGCTGGGCCACAGGCTAGGGCTGAGCAATCACCTGCAGACTGGGAGTCAGGGCAGAGAGCTGAGTAAAGCTGCCCCGCTGTAGGCATTGGGTGGGGAGGGACAGTAGTAAATTAGAGAGAACGTGCTACATCTGCATAGGCCACTAGACTCAGCTCTGGCCAACTCTTGCCATATAGAAACGCACACAGTGATGGCAAATTTTCTAATTTTTCAAGAGAAGCCAGAATCTGAATTTTTATTTGTGCTCACCCAATTTTTTAAATATTTGTAACTAATTCAAATTTTTTAAAAATAAAAGGAAAGCCAAATGAGGCATATTTTTGACGTTGTAAGCTACCGGTTTATGTCTTCGGGTATAAACTCTTTTTCCCAGGAGTTTGCAAATGAAGAGAAAGTGAGGAAAGTGGTTGTTGGCTACTAGAGATAGGTGGCAGGAGGAGTGGTTTCGAGAAACAACAACTGAGCACCCGCACAGACTGAGGACACTGTCTAGAGGAGACGTTGATAATGCGCTCGCTGGATCCAGTGATGTACCTGCTCCTTTGTCACTGAGGGTCCGTGGTTCTGTGTGGAGTGGAAGAAGCTGAGTGATGGGAGGAAGAAGAGGGACTGAATGTCCATCTCTTATATGCTCACAGCTGGGCAAACTCTTGGGCACATGGTTAGTGGTGACCCTTCATACCTTTCCAAGTCCTCAGAGAGCATGTTACAGGACACGTTTTCACACTTACTGGTATATAAGACTAGGCTAAAGTGCATGCAAATTCCTAGGCCTCATCCCCATTGAGTTCCCCATTGAGGAAGTGGAGCCTGGGGCTCTGCATTTTTAACAAGTACCCCCATCGATGTTAAGGAAAGTAGGTGGACAGTGGAGTCAGACAGAGCTGAGTTCACCTTCTTGCTCTGTTCCTTCAGTGGGTGCATGATCTTGGACCAATCGTTTGATCTCTCTGAAACTACATTTCCTGATTGGAAAAATGATCTGTGTTATCATTACCATGAAGAATGGTAAGAGCTGAATTAGAAGATAATTGGAGGCCATATAGAGTCCTGGCTCAGAGCTGGGGCCCTGGTGCAAGCCACCTGGGCTCAAATTCCTGCCTTGCCACTTTGTAGCTGTGTAGCTTACGGCAAGCTGTTTAACTGCTCTATGCCTTGGTTTCCTCAGTAATGTGTAAATAATAATAGTACCTGCTTCATAGGGTTGTTACAAGGGTTAAATGATTTAATACATGTGAAGACTCCTAACTTTAGCTATTAGAATTATATAAAGAATCTGGCAGCATGTCTCGTAATAAATGTGCCTTTGCTTTTCCTTAGATCCTCTTACTGTGGGTCTCAAGCAGGGTAAGGCTTACTTCAAATGTCGCCTCTCTATGAGGCCTTCCTGGAGTCCACTTTTTACATGGCTTTTCTCCTTTTAAAGTTCGCTCCTCCAGGGCAGGAACGTGTGTGTCCGTTTTTATATCCTCGTACCTTGCACAGTGCCTAGCATAGAAAATGGATTGAATGGCAGTGGTGGAGAGTCCGAAAAATGCCTCAAGCTCAGGACCGGAGAGGTTGCCTTCCAGATACCTAGAGAAGCATGCTCTGGAAGAAAAACCACTTATTAAGCTTCTGTGTGCCAGACATGAAAATCATGTGAGATAGTCATGTTATTGTTATTGCTCATATAGTGAGAAAGTTGAGTCTTTGAGACTCACTTGTGCAATGTCACTTAAATAGCGGTTGTTAGAGTCAGGGTTGGACTTAGTTATCCGACTCCAAGTCAGGCATTTTTCCTATGCACCTCAAGTACGTGGGACTGTGGTCTCTGTCTCAGTGCAGAGTTTATAGAAAAATTGTAGTGGTACCTTATTACATTCCTTTCTCTGGATTGTAACTCTTCTTTTCTGATAGTTGTCTGTAATTTGTCAGAGCTGGCTTTTTGAGCAACTCGTGACTGGTGGTAGATGCTAATTGAACAGTTTCATTTTCCAAACATGCAGTTTCTATCTGGACTTTGCCGTTGAGGGGCTTAGGAACTAACGAAACAACCTGTTGTCCTCCTTGCTTCTCTGCTCCATTCCCAGAGGGTATTTCCTCTGCTTGGGAGCCTTCTCACCTTGCAGCTAGACGAGCCAAGGAATCAGGCTGAAAGCATAGATGAAAGCCTGTCGTTGCTCTTAGGGCAAGGGGAGAAGCAGGGTCCCCCAGGAAGCCAGCCATGCAGAGTGCTCAAGGTTGAGCTTCAGGTGTAAAGGGTTAGCCTGGTCCCCAGTTCCTCTGGCCGCTAGTTGTTCCCTGACCCTGAGAGAGCTGGCCTAGAGAGAGCAGGTGGGAGGGAGGATGGTGAGTTGGCATCTCTGTTCTTCTCACTTGGTGGGCTCTTCTGGTGTTTTCAGCAGTGCCTGCCCAAGATGCCTTAACTCCTAGCCCACTCCTGAGAATAGCAGCTGTGCTCTTGCCAAAGTGCGACGAAAGGTCCCTGCCATGGGCCTGGTAGCCATTTTGATCCACTCCTCTCTTGGTTACATCTTCACAGGATTTTTCTTCTTGGCCCAAGCAAATGTAAGAGTCATTTACATTTTTCCTTCTTACTAAGTTGGCTCTGTGTTCTCATATTCAACTACATAATAGCATTTCAGGGCAGTGGGTCCACTCTCTTTAGACCAGAAATTCAGGAAAAGAAAGAATATGTTTTTCATCCTGTTCTTTTAGTATATTTCAGTTTATGGTCTTTAATCTTCTGCCCTTTCCCAGTGGGCCTGCCCTGGAGATGCTAGAGCGTGTCCAGTGTTGTTTTGATGGGTTACGATGGTTATTGTGACCATTGTTACCATGGGCACAATTGAAAGCTGATGCTTAGCAAGTTGATTTCTTGTAGCACTGTGCTCCCTGAGGATTCTGAGCACTGGCCTGGGAAATCTTCCAAGGGCTGCCTCTTCTCTCCCTTCTTTCTGTTGCACACACACCCATATGCAAATCACTTAACTTGGCACTGGGCTGGTGCAGGTAAAGCATGTCTCACCAGAGTCGGTGTGCATAGACGCACTGGTGGCAATCCTCCTCCTCCTCATTCTCCTCTTCCTCCTCGCTAGCATTAGCTGTATACTTAAGTTTATAAGATATTTTTCCCCCCAACAGGTAGGGAAGGCTTTTCTCACTTTGAGAAGAATAAAAGTGAGGCTTAGTGGTGTTTTCTTTTTTCCAAAAGCATCTGTAGTATCACCTTGGTAGGCTGTTTCGTTGCTGTCACCATCGCATAATCGCCCTTATGCCTGCTAGCTGCTTCCTCCCTTTCCACCTCCCACTCCACTCACTCCCACCATCACCAAAACCACAGCCCTGAGAGCTCCCACGAAGTTAAAGGTGGTGCATTTCATGTTGAAATTAGGAAAGAACTATACCTGATATCAGGAATTAGAGTTTGGCTTATTTTTGTCTTCGAGACCAATCATTTATTTGCACAAAGGTAATAAATAAGATGGCCTCCATCTCCAGGCTTAAGGTCATTAGTGGCCATAAATATGTTCAACTTTCATATCCAAAAATACTTCATATTGGTCAGTGTTAGAAGAATGCCAGTCAGAGTGAGAGAACTACTCTCCGTGAACTGTTCAGCTTCCATGAAGGTGCTGTTAGCCCAGGCCAGAGTGCACCATTCACGCTGGAAATACGCTTGGTATATCAGTTGTGTTGTCTCTCATATCTACTCTCCAAGGCACTTAAAAGCTTCTTTTACTCTTAAGTTTTAAATCTATATTGGGATATAATTCATGTAACATAAAATTCACCCATATAAAGAGTACAATTCAGTTGTTTTTAATATATTGACAGAGTTGTGAAACCATCATCACCATCTAATTCCAGAAGTTTTTTTTTACCCTAAAAAGAAATCCCATACTGATAGCAGCCACTCCCCATTCTGCCACCCTCAGCTCAACCGTAGGCATCCACTAATTGCTTTCTGTCTCTATAGATTTGCCTATTCTGTACATTTCATAAAAAAGCATCAGGATTCATCCATGTTATAGAATGTGTCAGTACTTCATTCCTTTTTATATCTGAAAAATATCCCATTTTATGAATATACCACATTTTCTTTATGCTCTCATCGTTGATGAGAACATTTGGTTTGTTTCCTCATTTTGGCAATTATGAATAATGCTGTTATGAACATTTATGTACAAGTATTTGTGTGGACATGAAGTTTTCTTTTCTCTTGGATATATACCCCGGAATGGATCATGCTGGGTCATATGGTTACCCTGTGTATAACTTTTTAAGGAACTGCCAAACTGTTTTCCAAAGTGGCTGTGCCATTTTTTATCTCCAAAAGCAATGAATGAAGTTTCCCTTTTCTCCACAGCCTCACTGGCACTTGTTTTCATCTGATTTTTTTTTATTATACCCATCCTAGTAGATGTGAGGTAATACCTCATTGTGGTTTTGATTTATATCTCCCTAATGATTAGTGATGTTAAGCATTGTTTCATGTGCTTATTGGCCAATTTTATATCTTTGGGGAAATGTCTATTTAAATCCCTTGTCTACTTTTTAATTGGGTTATTTGTGTTTTTCGTATTGAGTTGTAAGAGTCCTTTATATATTCTGGATATAAGTTCCTTAGCAGATAGATGATTTGCAAATAATTTCTCCCAGTCTGTGGGCATCTTTCCTTTCTTGATGATATTTTTCACAGCACAAAAGTTTTTATTTTGATATAATATAGTTTATGTCTTTCTTTTCTTTTTTTTTTTGAGGAAGATTAGCCCTGAGCTAACTTCCACCACCAATCCTCCTCTTTTTGCTGAGGAAGATCGGCCCTGAGCTAACATCTGTGACCATCTTCCTCTATTTTATATGTGGGATGCCTGCCACAGCATGGCTTGATAAGCGGTGCCATAGGTCCATGCTGGGGATCTGAACCATCAAACCCCACGCTGCCAAAGCGGAATGTATCACATAACCGCTGCGCCACCAGGCCAGCCCCTGTCTTTATTTTCTTTTGTTGCTTGAGCTTTTGGTGTCATATCTAGGAAACCATTGCCTAAGCTATTGTTACAAAGATTTATCTCTGTGCTTTCTTCTATGCTTTGCTTGTAGTTTTAGCTCGTAATTACATTTAGGTTTATGATTCATTTTTACTTAACTTTTTTGTATGGTATGAAGTAAGGGCCCTACTTTATTTATTTGCATATGAATATCCAGTTATCCTAGCACCATTTGTTGAAAAGACTCTTCTTTTCCTATTGAATTGTCTTGGCATCCTTGTTGAAAATCAATTGACCATAAATTGATGTGTTTATCTCTGGACTCCCAATTCTATTCCACTGATCTCTATTCTCATATCTGTATACTTTGTCTTGATTACTGTGGCTTTGTAGTATGTTTTGAAATTGGTAAGTCCAAACCTTCAACTTTACTCTTCTTTTTCAAGATTGTTTTGGCTATTTCAAGTCCCTTGCAATGCCATAAAATTTTAGGATCAGCTTGTCAATTTCTGTAGTTGATGAGTATTCTGTTCAATCTGTAGATCAATTTGGGCAATATTGCCATCTGAACAATTTTGAGTTTTCTGATCCATGAACATGGGATGTCTTTCCGTTTATTTACATCTTCTTTAATCTCTTTCAATGATGTTTTGTAGTTTACAGTATACAAGTCTTGCACTTCTTTTGTTAAATTTATTCCTAAGTATTTTGTTCTTTTTGCAGCTATTGTCAATGGAATTGTTTTTCTTGATTTCATTTTCAGATTGTTCATTGCTAGTGTGTAGAAATAAAATTGATTTTTAAAAATATTACTCTGTGGGGCCAGCCCTCTGGCTGAGTGGTTAAGTTTGTGTGCTCCGCTTCGGCGGCCCAGGGTTTTGCTAGTTCGGATCCTGAGTGCAGACATAGCACCACTTGTCAGGCCATGCTGAGGCAGCATCCCACGTACCACAACTAGAAGGACTCACAACTAAGAAATATACAACTGTGTACTGGGGGGATTCGAGGAGAAAAAGCAGAAGGAAAAAAATATTACTCTGTATGCTGCAAACTTGCTTGACTTTATATATTCATTTAAGAGTTTTTTAGCAGTATCCTTAGGATTTTCCACATACAAGATCATACCATCTGCAAATAAGAAATAATTTTACTTCCTCCTGAGTATACCTTTAAGTTTTAACCTTTTTCTTCCTTTCATTATTTTATTTATTTATTTTACAGATTTTATTGTTTTCCTTCTTCTCCCCAAAGCCCCCTGGTACATAGTTGTATATTCTCTGTTGTGAGTCCTTCTAGTTGCGGCATGCGGGATGCTGCCTCAGTGTGGCCTGATGAGCACTGCCATGTCCGCGCTCAGGATTCGAACCAACGAAACACTGGGCCGCCTGCAGCAAAGTGCGTGAACTTAACCACTCGGCCATGGGGCCAGCCCTCATTATTTTAGCATAAAGTAATGTTCCCTAAAAGATAGTGATATATTAGCTAGCTGTATATGGTACATGAACGGATATTTTTCACTTTGTAAGTGCTTAAATACTTTAATGTATATTAATTTTATTTTAATGAGTATTAGAAAAAATATGATAGTTCATAATTTTATGGTGTTGGCTCAGATGTCACTTTTTCAGAATGTTCTTCCTTGAACATCCTATGTAAAATAATAGACCTTCTTTTCTCTTTCTCTACCTTGCTTCATTTTTTCCTTCCTACCACTTATCTTCACCATAAATATTATACACAAATGTATACTTATGTATCACATAAATGTGACGTGTGCATGCTTATTGTCTGTTTCTTCCCACTGGGATGTGAGCTCCATGAGAGCTGAGACTTTCTTTTATTCTTTGCTAGATGGCAGTGCCTAGGACACAGGTGCTCAGTAAATATTTGTTGAATGATTATTTAGAACAAGGTTTACTATTTTAAGAAAAGCAAGACAGTTTCAAGTTGATGAAACAAAAATATTGAGTAAATAGTTATTCAGGAGGTATGCAACTATGGCAAAATTCATAAAGGCTCTGTGGCATGCCAGAAGTTTGGGAAACTCTAACTTAAGAAATGAGAGAGATAGGATGGAGATGGAGTTTTTTTTATCATTTTCTGTGAAGTGAGAAGTTATCTGTTAGCTCACAGACTCTTTCCCCAACCCAGATTAGGGGTGAGACTCCTAAGCTATAATACATGGAATTAAATAAATGTGGGAAAGTGGTTCCTACCACCCGCCACAGAAACCTCTTGGCAGTTTTGGAGGTCATCTGGAAATGTTTGAGGTGCTTTTGGCTGCCCGTGGAAACTTGGCTTATAGGCCTTGTCTTCTTTGCAGGGCTCTGGGTTTGCAGAGAGCCGAAATGACCATGACTGCCAACAAGAATTCCAGCATCGCTCACGGAGCTGGAGGCACTAAGGCCCCTCGGGGGACTCTGAGCAGGTGAGTTGGGGAGTACTGCTGGAGGAATGGAGCTCACTGAAGGGTGGCATCAAAGGACAGCCAAGTGGCCTGGGTCCTGGGTAGGATCCTTGCCGAATTACATGATTATCATCATGACTCTGACAGTCGTACAGGTGATGGATCTAGGCCCAGCTCATGCTGACCATGAAGCAAGAGTCGTCTCTAATATGTATGCTATTTTCTAGTTCTCTAAGTTTCCATAGGAGGGAACAAACAGGGACCCTAAAACAAGTTTTGCTTTGTGCTATTGGAGGAGACTAGAGCTCCAGGAATGGAGCCAGCATGAAGCAGCTGATGTTCTTCTGGCTGTATGCTTTTCCCAAGATGGAGACAGCTTGGGGGCTGTGCCTGAGCTAGGCTGCACTGTAGTGAGGGAGGCTGCCCACTCTGGGGGTAGGGATGGGGCAGCAGTTATACAAGTTAGCACAAGTTCCAAGCAGAAGTCTAGGTTCTATAAGAATTTAGGCCATCCTGCAAACAAAGCAGCTTGGGGAATTTTAGTCAGTGTAGGCTATAATCTGCTTTCCTGGTTTTGTCTTCTTTTTAAAAGTGGGAAGGTAGAACCAAAGAAAAACCACAGATTTTGGAATTAAGTAGAATTGACTTCAAATCCAAGCTCTAACTATTTACCAAATAGTGAGATCTCAGGGCATTTTCTTATGCCCTCTAAAATTTTGGTTACTCATCTGTAAAATAATAATAATAGTACTTATCTCACAGAGCTGCTGTGAGGATTAAATGAGATAATATATGTCAGTGCTTAGCATAGTGTCTGGCATAAAGCCACTCAATAAATGTTAACTCCCTCCATATGATGGCATAAAAATTTCCAGAGTTGGCAGATAGATGTACAACTCTCCCCAGGGCTTCTCAGCTCTGGGCCAAGGCTGATACTGACGTTCTAGAAGAACCTCCAGGCTCTTTTATTAAAGCCACGTACCTTTCATAGCCCCTTCTACTGAATCTCAGGTGGACACATTTGGCTTTTGGGACCTCAGCTACTAGAGTGAATAGCTATGAGAAGGATGTTCAGCTTAGGTTGGAATAGGACTAGTTCCTTCCTGGATGTCTGGGCCATGCAGTGCCAGGCTGAGTCCAGCGAGGCATGGCACACTCAGATCTGACTGCAGGTGCTAGTAGACATTTGGTTCATTCGGAGCTGGAGTCCAGATATGGTTGGTAGAATGGAGTGCAGGACATGGCCCCTGAGGAGTGACTGGCGTGAATGAGGCAGCAGGAGTTCCCTATACCGCACATGCCGTTTGGTCCCAGTGAAAATGGTCTGGATGGACTGTCAACCGAACAGAGATTGGTAGGTTCTGACTTGTTAAGTACATAAGAACTTGGGAGTTAGAGAAACAAGTTGAATAGCCACTCTGTGGCAGCAAGACCAATAAGAACACCCCCTGCCTTCTGCCCGTGTTCCCCCTGTAACCTGGACTAGAGTTGCTTACATACTTGCTTCCCTGAATGGGGTGAGGCTGAGAATAGCAGGGACCAGCAACTTCTTGAGTAAAACAGGGAGAAAAACTGAATTCTCCCAGGCCGTGTTGGTGGCCACGGCAGAAACAGGCCTGGTCTTTGTCTTCCGTTGTCTGCTCCTGGGGAGCTCCTGGCTGGGCTCTCACCAGTCTGGTGGCGGGTCTTACTCCTCAGTCTCACTATGACTGAGTTGGCAGATGGAGACTGGGAACTAAGGTTTTCTTTTTTTTTTTTATGTGAGACTGTATGGATGAAATAGGCACTATATGAGATTGAATAGTTTTATTCTTAATTTTAAAGAAATAGTATATTTAGAACCTGAATTAGAACTTACAGTACCTGGCAGCCCTCAGCTCCTTTCAGTACTATTCCTTTTTTCTTCTAATTTCCACTATGTTGGGGGTGGGGTGGGAGATGCAGTGTTTACATCAAGTCACAAAGCAGAATCAGGGCTGCTGACAAGTACCCCAGTTTCTATTTGGAATTCATATGTACATGTTTTAAACGTTTTTAGAAATTTCTCTTCTTTTAGGTTCCTAGCATGCTTGCCATCATAACTTGATGGATGGTGTTTGTAACTATCTGAGCCTCTCATGTACCTAAAAAAAGCATTTTTCTAGCCTCCCTTCTAAGTCTTCCCTTCCCTTCCTTCCTGTCACATTTCTGCTTCCTGCTCTCCCTCCCTCCTTTCCTGGGCTTTTGGCATGGAGTCACAGGTCTCTGTGGCTGGCTACACCCTTCTTTCATAGGCTACTGCTGGACTATAGGTGTTGTTTCAAAATTGTCACCTGTGCTTTCTCTGGCTGCCTTCATCCCCAGCCACCTCTGAGGGATGTTCTTTGGGCTGAGCAGTGCAGTAAATCACCAGTTCATTTAGGAAGTCATTGTCAATGAGCTCTGAGGGCTCTCCTCCTAGGTGCCAGGCTCTGTGGTGGGCAATAGGGGACAAAGAAGCATGATCCACTCTCTTTCTTCAAGGTGTTTACAACCGGTGGGGAAGGGCAGATGGGACCCTGTGGAACTGTTAAGATATATATTTGCAAGGCTGTTTTCCTAATTTAAATAAGACTTTACCTGGTGCTGCCACTAAGCCAGTATGGGTTAAAGATTCTGGATTCCATTCTATTATTAGGCTTCTATGGGTATTTTGCTAATTTATTCTCTTCCTTTTCCTCTGCAGCACAGTCATGATTTGGCAGGATATGTATGAGGAGGAAATCTAAGCCTTTTCACTTGACCACGAGAGTTTTGTTCTTTGCTATGTTTTGCTCTCCTAGAGCAGGTTTCCCTTTCTCTTTGTTGATGAGGCCGATGGGTGCTTTGCTTCACCCTCAGCTGCCAGCTACATCCTCCCCACAGGCTGTTCCCCCTCCGGCTCATGGGATTTGGCTGTATCCAGTTCTGGGGTGGAAGGTGGGATTCTCAAAGCTCCTCTGATTTCCAGAGGTCAGGCTTCGTGATGTTGGTACTGATGACCTGGGATGGAACTAGAAGCAGCTTGGTGACCTGAAAACGAGGCAGTGTTATGTTTAGAGCTAATTCCGCCACGTAGATGGGGCGATCTTTGCCACTGTTTGCTCTCGGGAGAGCTGTAAGACCTGGCTGACAGCAGGGGCCGTTCTCAGAAGACATGAAATCTCTCAGATTTCACTTGTGCTGTAAGACCTGGCTAACAGTGGGGCTGTTCTCGGAAGACATGTCACGCCTGCGGATTTCCTCGACAGCTTCTTCGCTATGAAGCTCCAGCACCTAGGTCATTGTGACTTGGAAATACAGGCTGTCAGTATTGTGTTTGGGAACCTTGCCTCTGAATATAGGTGCAGGAAACCTGGATGCCTGTAAAAATGTAGACTTCCTGGGGTCAATGACTTTGACTGACTTCTTTCCGTCTCTCCCAAGCCTGGAACAATGCCTGGTATGTAGAAGACAGTAACTATTTGACCAGTAACTAGTTGACCAGTTGACTAGATGGCTGGGAGATCAGCTTTTTAGAACATAGGCTGCTGTACTATTCGAGTCCTTGTGGTACCTTCCTAATGGGTCTTGTTGACTTTGGACTCTCTTTCTGTTCAGTCCACAGACTCTTAGAAAGGCAGAGCTGAAAAGGAACCTTAGAGCTCATTCAGTCTAACCCACTTGTTTTACAGATTGGGAAACTGAGATGCAGAGAAGACAGAGGTACTCCCAAGGAGACAAAGCTAATGGGAAGAAGAATTCAAGCCTAGCTCTCTTGATCCTTCTGTTATTTCATTATACACTATGTTCACCTCCCTATAAACATTACTGGGATCTCTCTACTCAAAAACCACTGTCATCTGTGATATGATCAAACTTGGCCTGGCTTGTGAGGTTTTCATAAAAAGCCCTGGTCTTTCTTTTCTACCCTTATCTTTTACTGCTCTCTAATGCAAACCTTACATTTCTGCCAGTCTGGATGCAAGTGTTACTTCCTTCCCAGTGCTTTTCTTGACTACCCAGCTAGGAAGGATGCCCCTCCCGTCTGTATTCATTCACTCTTAGAACCCTTGGTTTGGAGCCTCCTAATGGCACTTATCATATAGTACCTCGTATGGTAGATATTTGTGTGGGTCTTATTTCTACTCAGTTGGAACTATTTGGAGGCCCAGCTCATACTCTTTTGGAATGTTAGAGTTGGAGGGGATCTTGGGATTCATTTGGCTCAGTTACTTGATGTTACTATGAGGAAGGTAAAACTCACATAGCTAATTGACAGTGGAACCATAATTTCAACTCAAATTTGCAGGTTTCTGTGCAGAGGGAGCTCCTCGTTTATAATATGGTGAAATCCAGAGAGGTCTTAAGGTCCCACTGCCAAAGTGAGTACGGATTTGGACCCTGTGCCTTAGATTTCAGGAAGAGAGTAAGAACTTGCAAAGAAGAAAAATCTCCTGAGAGTAGTAGCTGTGGGTAAAAGATAATGTTGCAGAGCCTGTCCTGGCAATGGCAGGCCACCTCTCAGGAGGGACCTGTGGCCTTAGCGCCCCTGTTACCTGAGATGCCTCTTAGAGTCCAACCATGATGTCAGTCAGTATTGGTCTAGTTATTTCTTGCTGCGTAACAAATGACCCTAAACTTAGTGGCTTAAAACATTAACATTCATTTATTTTGCTCACAAATTGCAATTTGGTAGGCTCATTAGGGAAATCTTGTCTCTATTCCTTGTAGCATAATTTGGGGTTGCTTGAAAGTTGCAGGTGACTCAATGGCTAAAGGCTGGAATCAGTCTGAAGGCTTGTTCACTTACATATCTGACTGTTTATGCTGGCAGTCAGCTGGGATCTCAGCTGTGGAACACCTACATGTGGCCTCTGCATTTGGCTGTGTGCTTTCACAGCAAGACGACTGGGTTCCAAGAATGAACATGTCAAGAGAACAAGGCAGAAATGCATGGCATTTTAATGACCTAGCCCTACAAGTTGCATAGTGTCTTTATTTTATTTTGTTGATTAAGGCAATGGCAAAGTCTGCCAGAGTTCAAGGTAAAGAGCTCTGTACTCCAGTTCCAACATAGGGAAGTGTGTGGGGTTTTCCCCCATACCACTAAGCAATTCTCCAACACCAGCTGAGTGTCCTACAATTCAACTCAATTCTGACACTGTCTACCAGAGATAGCATAAGATTCCATAGGTTAGGGGCTCAGTCCCATAAGACTGCCTTCTACTTCAGATGCCAATTGCAAGCCAAGGTTGTTATCAACTGGCTATTAATCAGAGGCTCCCATGACCCCCTCTTTGGGTTCATTCATTTGCTAGAGTGGCTCACAGAAGTCAGGAAACCCATTTGCTCCCTAGATTACCAGTTTATTACAAAGGATATTAAAGGATACAAATCAACAGTCAGATGAAGGGATACATAGGGCGAGTCCTGAACAAAGGAGCTTCTGTTCCTATGGAACTTGGGCTGAGCCGGGTGGCACAGGAAGCATTATGGCTCACTAACCTGGAAGTTCTCTGAACCCTGTCCTTTTGGGTTTTTGTGGAGGCTTCATTACATAGGCATGGTTGATAAAATCATTGGCCATTAGTGATTGATTCAACCTCTAGCCCCTCTCCCCTCCCTGGAAGTGTAGGGGTGTGGGACTGAAAGTTCCAACCTGCTAATCACATGGTTGGTTTTCTTGGCAGCCAGTCCCCAACCTTAGGTGTGGTCCAAAAGTCATTTCATTAACATAACAAAAGACACTTTTTATCTCTGACATCACTTAGGAAATTCCGAGCATTTTAGGAGCTCTGTGCCAGAAACCACTACAGAAACCAAATATATATTTCTTATTATAAATCACAGCATCATACAAGGGGAGGGGAAATAGTTCCCACTTGAGAGGATCAACATCACATTGTGAGAAGGGCACACGAGATGGGATATGTTGTGGTCGCTATCTTTGGAAAGTCCAATCTGCCACTCTGCTCTCTGGTCACAAAAATTCATGTCCTTCCCCAAACGTAAAATACACTCAGTCTTTTTCCTAAGATCCCAAGTCTCATCCTGTTAATGACATCAACTTGAAGTCTAAGATCTCATCATCTAATTCAGGTCCAGGTATAGATGAAACTCTTTGGGTACGGTACCTTTCATTGTGTGTAGTTACTTGAGTACTATTACTCTTGATGTGAAGACCTATAAACTAAAGAGGATATATATCTGCCAGCCGAAATACACTGGTGAGACAGGCCTAGGATAACCACTGTAGATAGTTTTCTTCAAAAAGGGGAAAATAGGAGGATACCCAGCAGTTACTGGTCCATTGTAATTTTTATATTCAGTGAGGCACATGTTGCCAATTTCTTGATTCATTCTTGGTTCTATTGCCTGGGAGTCATTTACCTTGTTTCTAGTTCCACCCTCAGGGTTTTGGTTCTGCCCTCTAACTCATCTTTCCTTTTCCATAGAAAGTAGTCCCATTTTTGCAGGTGAGTAGTTTTCTCATCTGCTTCATGCACATAATATTTCAAGGATCCAAAGTCTTCATTTTATATTGTCTCTGTTATTTTCATTTCCAGCTGATACACTTCCTTTAAAAACTTTGTGGGTTTCTTATAAATCACTTTATAACCCATTGCAGTAGACAAAAAAGTACATGTACAAATCACTTCACGATGAGCCCCTTTGTACTTTGGGTTCTCTGTGAGATTGTTATGGGACAACAGTTCTTAAGAGTCTTAGAAGCCTTATTATTTACAGAGACTCTGCAAGGCCCACCCTTAAGATCCTTACAAGACCTTTTGTCTGTCTGTCTGTAAAGTCTATGGCAACACTTTAAATCTTCTTTTAGGTCTTGACAAAGGATCTTTCAGTCCCACTCTAATTTTTTTTTTAAAGATTTATTGAGGGATGATTAAAGTACAATAAACTGTACAATTTAAGGTGTACAGTTTGGTGACTTCACACACGCACACACACACACACACTCTGTAAAACTGTCACCACAATCTGGAAGCTATTTCTTAATTTGAGAATTTTTTCCTGTCTAGAGAGACTGAGAATGAAACAAGTTTTGTTTTCTAACCTTGAAAGCCCTTTCTCATTTATGTTTTCTTTAAATTTCACTTGAAAACTGAACAGTTCCCTTTTTGGCTCCTCTCTTGGCAGCTAGAAGTCAGATGGCACTTTCAGCACTCTGCCTGGAAATAACTTTAGCTAGTTCATCTAATTTATTAGATGTATTTCCTATTTTCCGTGTTACCACAGGTGACAGAATTACCAGACTTTTCGACATTATGAGGGTCCCCTTTCCTCTAGCTTCTAAGCATTTCTTGTTTTCCCCTAACTCCCTCCTTTTAGCCTGTCACTCAGTGCCCTAATCAATGTTTTAGGATTTTGTTTCAAAAGCACTCTACTTCCAGGTACCAAAATCTGTTCCAGTTATCTACTGCTACATAAGCATCCCAAAATTTATGGTGTAAAACAACCATTTTATTATGCTCACAGACTCTTTAGATTAGGAATTCAGACAGAGCACTGCAGGAGCAGCTGGTCCCTGCTCCACAATGTCCGGGACTTTGGCTGGAAAGACTTCAGGGCTTAGGGTGACTCCGTGGCTGGGGGCTGGTCTTACCTGGAGACATCTTACCTCACATGTCGGGGGGCTGATGCTGGCTGTTGCCGGGACCTCAGCTGGGACAGTCAGTCAGAACACCTCCATGCGCCCTCTCCACATGGCCTGGGCTTCCTCACAGCATGGGAGACAGGAAGTAGAAACTGCTGGTTTCTTGTGGCACATTTTTGCCATATTCTGTTGATCAAGCAGTCACAGAATCCAGAGTCAAGAGAAGGGGTCATTTTGACAGGAGGCATATCAAAGTATTTGGGGACTATGTTTTAAACCATCGCGGGTATCTTGAGCATGGTTTCCTGGAACTGCGTTTCTTCCTCTTGGCTTTGCACAGTGCCTGGTTCTGCTTTATACAGCAGTCCTGTTTTACTGGACTAGGGCATTGGGATGTTCCTGTAAGGCATCGATTTTAACCTGCCTCAGAGGGGGCTTCTCCTTGGAAAGTCTCTCTCTGTGTTCGCTGCTGCTGCTTCTTAGAGGACTTGGGGTTCCACCCAGACAAGAGCTCACCAGTCCTTTTTGTGCTTCCCTGGAAGTCAGATGGGGGGCAGGCAGGTATGGCTTTGGTAGATTCTTAGATGTGCTTTCTGGAGGTGGAAAGGTGACTCAGGAGACTCTTGAGGTCATGGATGTGGCCCCACTTGGAGGACGAGGCTGTCCTGGACCCTGTTGTGGGCTTCCACCTCTTTGAGATGAGGTTGCTTCAGGAGCAGGATGGCTAAGTTGTGAGTGTCAGTCACCCTGACCTTTGGCTTTTTATCAGGACTGTCCCAGAGGAGGACATGAGGGAGTTACTGAGTTGAGCCCCTGCTCTGGCCTGGGGAACAAAGTTCTGGACTTGGTGATAGGACTCAGGCAGCCTTTCTCCCTTTTCTCCTCCTCTGTGCCTGGGAGTATGGCCTCGGGGGAGTACAGTAAGAATGCCATCTCCAGAGTTGGGGCAGTTGCTGAGTGACGGGAGGATGGTGATGCCCACTGAGGTAACGGCCCCCTTAGTCTAGCAGCCCTAGAATGGCAGATGCCCAACTCCCAGACAGTTTCATTTGCGAGCAGGCTTGACACCTGCTGAATAGGGATGGGGAGCATATTGGAAGCTGGGCCCTGTGTAACCTTAACCTGCAGACAGGCTCACTTCATGGAACCCTTGGCCCATCTTGGAGCCTCTGGGGCTATTTTTCTGGGCTCCTAGGACCTTCCCCAACTGGTCTAAACTGGTCTTCTTTGATACTGATGCTTTCAGAAGCCTGTGGCCAGAACAAAAGCAACTTTGGACATACTGAGTTCAGAACTGTCTTGTCATCAAGGACTAAAATAGCCTTCTCTTCAAAAAAGTCCCTGGGTGCACTTGACAGTATATGGGGCATCCCTTGGCACAAATGCTTCCTGCTGTGTTTCTTGAGAATGGCCCATGTCACTAATCGAAGAGTTGGGTCGTGTTCCTGTGAAAAAATACCAGAAGAAAGGGCATGTATTTTGCACTTTAACTCTCATTTTCTGTCTATGTGCACACACACTTCTTTCTTGTTAAGTATGTTTCTCTTTCTACACCTTAGTTCATACCCTTTCTTTCCTACTCACTTGTCTTATATGTTTGTCTGTGAGTGTGAGTGTTTATGCTCCTCTGTTTCTTTTAAATTTCCTTTGCATTCTCCCCCTTTTCTTCTTTCTGTCTCCTTTTATCTGTTTATCTTACTTCCTGTCCTGCAAATGTTGGTTTTGGCCAGTCATATGCTGCAGTGTTGGAATCCACGTCTGGGTTGAGCAGCAGAATTGGCTGCCTGCTGACAGGTGGTGGCACAAGTGCCCAGTTTCACAGTGTCTGCCTCCCTGGGGCAAACTCTGGGGTTTTAGACTGAAGAGCGAGAGATGAGAAGACCAGAGTCTTGGGTGTCTTTTAGCTGTTTTGTATTTACTTCTATATTTCGTCTACCTTCATGGGAACCATTTGTAAGTGTTCAAACACTTTTAAAATTTACATCATCTCAGTCACACAGCTAGTACGCGAGGATACTCAGAGCAATGTTTTCCCCATGCTTTATGGATAGAGAACGTGAGGCTCAGAGAGTTTAGGTGACTTGCCCATGAGCACACCCAGGAAATGATGGAACCAGGACCAGAGAAGAACCCAGGTCTCTAGACTCTTGCTCTAGTCTATGAATTTTGCCTTATGAGAGAGGGCTTTGGGGATTGACAGCCATCTTGGGCTGCTCTGAGTGCTTTGTGTCCCTTTCTGTGTTGTTCTTCAGGTCATATGGCACAAAGAGGGAGGCAAGGAAGTCTGAACCATGCCCTGGGCAGCCATAAGGAGACCTAGGTTTTAACCATTTATTTTTCACTCATTCAACACAAATATATTAATTTCTACTGAATTCTAGATACAGTACAAAGAGCAGGGGATATCAAGATTAACAAGACACGGTCACCAGCTTCAAGGAGGTCTGCTCATAGTCTAGAAGGGAGATAGGTAAAGAAACAATATAGTCCAATAAAGTGTTATAAGTACCATAATGGACATTTTCCTAGGCACAATGAAGGCATCAGAAATTGGCTGTCTCCGCCTGAGTGAAAAGGGTAGGGTCAAGAGAGATTCCATAGAGGAGGTTATACTTCAGCTGAGCTACAGAGATGTAACTGGACAAGCCAGCATTCCAGGCAAAGGAAATGAATGTGTGAAGGCCTAGAGGTGTGAAAAGCAGAGTTTGATGTGGCTCAGGGTGGGATGCAGGATTGTATGGAGGAAAAGACAGTATGAGATGATAAAGGAAAAATAGGTAGGGACCAGATCATGGGAGGCTTGTCATCCATGCCAGTGAATTTGCCCTTTATTCTGTAGAGAATGGGGAATTTCAAGCATGATCAGTTTTGTATTTTAGAAAGATGTCAGAAGATGAGAGGATGCACTGGAATTGGATTGAGATTGCAGGCAGAGAGAAAAGTTAAGAGATTGTTTTAATAGTCCTGGTGAAAGGTAAGATCTGAACCAAGGAAGTAGCAGTCGCAGTGCGGATGGTAAGGAGGGGGACAGATCTGAGAGATGTGAAGGATGCAGAATTGATAGGACTTAGTCATCAGGTAGATCAGTGTGTTTGGGGAGGGAGCTGGATCCAGATGCTTAAAGCCAAGGGGGATAAAAAGAACAAATCTGGACCTTTTCTCCCCTCTATGTAATGAGTTGGAAATAGAAGCAGCAGTAAAAACTAGGGGTGAAGGAAGCACAAAAAAGCATAGGGATGAGACCATGTGAGAAGACACTCAGCCCAGGTGAATGAGAACAAGAGCAAAGGGGGTTCTCCAGTGTAAGGCCAACCCTTCTAGATGGGCATTGGCTCCCCACCCCCTTCACTGCCTGTTCGAGGACATTCCTCCTGTGTTTGTCCCCTCTTGTTCTGTATCAACAGCTTTTCCCTCTCTACTGGATGTTCCAGTCATCATTCAAGCATGCTATACTATCTCCTAGCTCAAATTAACAAACAGAATGCTTCTATTACCCTGCTTTCTCCTTTAACTACCACCTCATTTCCTTGTTCTCTTTTTTAGGAAAACCTTTTGAAAGAATTGTCTGAACTCTTGGTCTTTACTTCTCTTCTCCCATTTTCTTGAATTCTTTCCAGTCAGGCTTTCTTTCCTACCTCTCCTCCAAAATCTCTCTTCTCAAGGTCACAGTGACCTCCATGTTGCCAAATCTAATGATTATTTCTCAAGTCTGTCTCTTAACTGGATTGTCAGCAGATTTGACTCAGTTCATCACTCCCTATTTCTTGCAGGTCTCAGGACATCACTCTTCTTGGTTTTCTTCCTTCCTCACAACATGCGCTTCTCAGTCAGTCTCTGTTGCTAATTCTTCCTCCTCCACCTGACCTTGAAACACTGGAATGCCCCAGGGTTCAGTCCTTGGACTTCTTCTCTAGCTACACTTACTTCCTGGATGATCTCATCTAGTCATATAGGTTTAAATAGTATCTGGGGGCCAGCCCGGTGGCGCAGCAGTTAAGTGCACATGTTCCACTTTGGTGGCCCGGGGTTCGCCAATTCGGATCCCGGGTGCAGACATGGCACCACGTGGTAAGCCATGCTGTGGTAGGTGTCCCACATATAAAATAGAGGAAGATGGGCACGGATGTTAGCTCAGGGCCAGTGTTCCTCAGCAAAAAGAGGAGGATTGGCAGCAGATGTTAGCTCAGAGCTAATCTTCCCCCCCCCAAAAAATAAATAAATAAAATTAAAAAAAAAATAGTATCTGTATACTACTACTGACTCCCAAATTGAAATGTATAACCTTAACTCCTTTCTACTAGGTGCTCAGGCCATTATCTTGATGTCATCCTTGACTTCTCTTTGTCTGTCGTACCTTTCATCCAGTCCATCAGCAAATCCTATTGGCACAGCCCTCAAAATAGATCCATCTCTACTGCTACTATTCTAATCCAAGCCATCCTAAGCTCATGTCTGGATTGTTGCAGTGGCCTTTAAATAACCTCCGTGCTGTCACTCTTGCATCCCTATACTTCATTCTCTGATACAAACTCAGTTCTTGTCATTCTTCTGTTCAAACCCCTTCAAGAGTTTCTGTTCTCTCTCAGAGTAAAAGCTCATGTCTTATTATTGGTCCATGGCATCCTCCATGATGTGGCCTCTGGTGCCTCTCTGACTAATCTCCAGCTCACTCCTCCTCTTCTCACTCTACTCTGGCCACACTGGCCTCCTCGCTTCCTCTGGAATACTTCAAGTATGCAATTGTTTGAGCCTTTGCCCGACTGCTCCTTCTGCCTGGAACATTCCTCCCCTGGATAAATACGTTGCTAACTTACTTAAAGTTATGTTCCCATGTTCCCCTGGCAGAGGGGCCTTCCCTCATGGCCCTTCCTATTAAACTCTAGCCCTTTATTCTGCTTTATTTTTTTTCATTGGCCCCTTAGTGTGTATTTGTTTATTGTCTGTTCACTCTAGACAAATAAAGCCATGCTCTCTCCCTCCACCAGAATGCTACCTGTAGAAAGAGACTTTTATCTATTTTGTGTGTGTGTGTGTGTGTGTGAGGAAGATTGGCCCTGAGCTGACATCTGTGCCAACCTTCCTCTGTTTTATGTGGGATGCTGCCACAGCATGGCTTGATGAGTGGTGCTAGGTCCACAGCCGGGATCCAAACCCGCAAACCCTTGTCCACTGAAGAGGAGTGCCTGAACCCAACCACTATGTCACTGGGGCTGGCCCCAAGAAAGAGACTTTGTCTATTTTTAGTATCTGTTGATCCTTAATGCCTAAGATAGTACTTGGTATATCGTTGGTGCTCAATAAATATTGGTTGAATGGTTAGAAGAGCCAAGGTGTGTTTCAAGCCTGGTATAGCTGGGAAACTGTGACCTGAGTAATAGGTGGCTTCCTTTGCTCCCATGTTCAGGGTTCAGAGAAGGTTGGCAAGGGGCTGTCCTGGGAACCCTAAAGAAGTGAAGCTTGAGACTGTCAGTGGCAGCTGGGAGACAAGAACCAAAAGAAGACTTTGCTTAAATGGTTGGCTTCCTGAGAATGCTTGCATCCTGGCACTGCCATTCTCTTGGCCATAGTTTCCCCTGTCCAACAGGAGGATTGTCTTACTTTGACTCCTAACCTCAGTTTGAAGAACTGGGAAACAACTAGAGAGTGAAACTGAAGCCTAAGAGTGAGCATTCTCTCCCATCCATGCCTAGGAGATGCCACCTGCTGTGTAAACTCTTCATTCCAAAGAACCAAGCATCCTGACTGCTAGTCCCCATTGTGTTCCTCCTTAAGCTTCCCTGTTCTCTAGGTAACAGATCCTCCTGAGCCCTCCCTCAACCTGGGAGCAAAGAGTGATTAAGTTGATTCTTGGGATTACAGAACTAGCTCTGTTTCCAAGGAAATGGGAGGCTCCCGAGATAGTGCCAGAGCCTCTAGTAGTGAATGAGAGAGAGAGAGCCAATCCAAACATCAAGACCTTGGAAGCTTGTCTGTGGGGAAGTGATGGAGAGACGCATGGGGATGGAAGGCTCTAGGCCAGTGCTTCTGCGCTGAGATAGGGTGGGCCAGTTATATGCAAGCCTGGCCTTTCCCACCTGCATCATTCTACTATTGTGGTGTAGTAGACGACCCTAAAACTTAGTGGCTTGGAACGATTTATTATTCCTCATGTTTCTCTGCATTCACTGGGCAGTTCCCTACTGGTTTTCCCTGGGCTCACTTATGTAGCTGGGTTCAGCTCTGTTCAAGATGACCTCACTCACGTGGTAGCTGGCTTTTGGCTGAGGTGCCTTGCGTATGCTCCACATGGCCTCTCATCCTCTAAAAGACTAGACTACTTCCTTACATGATAGTCTTAGGGCAAGATTCCAAGTGAGTGAAGGGGGAAACTGCAAGGCCTCTTGAGGCCACAAGTTTGGAACTCGGAAAACTTAATTTCCGCTATGTTCTATTGGTCAAAGCAAATCACAATGTCAACCTTAGATTCGAGGGGCAGAAAAAGCTGCAAAGAATTTATGGCCATATTCAATTTCCTCCTTACCCTCCCTTCCCCACCCTGAATGTTTACAATCCAAGGACAGAGGTAAGCTGTTTGAAAAAGTTTCCAAAGCAGTTTTTCTGAATAATCAGCCCCTTGTTAGTGTTAGTTATCAAACTAAGATTGAGCACTGTGTGTAGCCACTGAGTTCAACACTTGACGTGCATTGTTCTGTTCCTTCCAACAATCCTCTGAGATAGGCATTCTTTTAACCTCCATTTTACAGATAAGGAAACTGAAGCTTAGAAAGATACAGTGATTTACTCAAAGTCATGGAGCTTGTCAGTGGCTACACTGAGACCTGAACCCTAAGACAATGATGTTCTTACCCTCTATTGAGAATGGCTGGCCTAGCATAACCTGATGAAAAACAATAATAATGATAATTAACAATCCTATTAAGTTACACTGTATGACGTCATTTCATATCCATGGTCTCATTTGCCCATTATGACAACCCTGTGATGTAGTTAGAACAATTTTGAGGAACTGAAACTGGAAGCTGAGAGAGAGTGAGTAGCTTTGCCCATGATCACGTTCCTAATAAGGGATAGAATCAGAAACATATGGAGAGTAACAGTGAGTTTTACCCTCAGTTGAGAATCGCAGCCCTATGAGGCAGGGCCTTATCTATTTTGTTTACAAATTTATCCCCAGGATCTTGGAGTGAGTGAGTGCTGCCTTCTCTGTCATTAACCCAGGGGTGCCTGGGCTCCAGGTCAGCATGTATAGGCCCCCTTTTCCATCCTGAGTTACTGACGTGCATTGGGCCTGGCCTGTGGGAGTCTGGGCAAGGAGCACTTGCAGCTCTGGACCACAGATGAGCAATGATGTGAAGACCAGGACCTTAAAAGGAAAGGGCCAGTCTCTTCTCTATTTTACCCTTCACAAGAGTTAAAGCAGGCCAGGCATTAAGAGAATTTCTTGTGGGATTTCTTTATGTTGGAACTACTAAGGGAGGTTATAGAATCATTCTTTCTGAGAGCATGCTAGAATCAGACCAGAGTCCTCACCCTTTTTCTATCCCATCTATGGGAGCCATGCCACACCCCTCATAAGTAGCAGTGGCTCCATGGACTGGTAAATTCTCACCTTGGGGTTTGAGGAGACATCCCTAGGGAACATATATCAAAATGTCTGGAGAGAGGAGGGATATGTAGTTTGAAATGGCTTCCTAAGAGGTTCTGAGTCTCATTAAGTGCCTCTCATCTCCCATTAGAATGTAAGCTTCACAAGGACATGAATTGTTGTCTCTTGTGTTTATTCTTGTATCTAGCACCCAGAGCAGAGCCTGGCACATAGTGGGTACTCACTAAGTATTTGCTGAGTGAATAAACAAATGATAAGGTGTCCTCTATTAGAGCCATCTTCTCTCACCTCCCATTGAGAATAACTGAGACGTAGAGTCTTTTGTGTAGCCCAGACACTCATTGGCTTATAGGGCTGGACTGATGGCCTTTTGCATCCGTGGCTCTATAAAATAAATGAGGGATCTAAGACCTCTCTCGATTGTGAGTCGGTTGAGATCTCCCCAGGCTCAGCTTGGTGTATTACCCTGCTGCTGCCTCCCCTAGGGAGCACTGAGGCTAATTCTTTTCACACCTCCTTACTAAGCAGAGTCTCTTTGGTCATCAGCTTGGCTGGGCACCGAATTTCCCTCATCTGTGCCCATGTACACATGGGATGGCTCTTGTTTGACTTGCCCTTTTAAAAACAACTTAAGCATGTTGAGGTTTCCTGTTGATCTGGGGCAGCCAGAGGCTATGACCCAACAGGGAATTGTTGGCCAATCCCTGACTCACCCGAGCTGGGTTTTCTGTGTGTGAGCAAGCAGTGACAGCAGCCTGGCTCAGGGGCAGCTGGCTGCCTTCCTGTGGATGGCATGGCACTCTGGAGCCTGCAAACCTGGACCGCCTAGCTTTGAGGGCCATGGCATTAGGGTCAGGTAGACCTTTGTAATGTGCAGTGCTGGCAGAACCCTGCTGTCTTTGAATTCAAACTGTTTGGGAAGAATTCTGAAAGTTGACAGTGATTGCCCTAGTAGACAACTAGAAAAATGTACCGAAAAGGAAGTATGCTCATGGTTCTCTTCAGTAAGCTCACCTTTACCTTTTCCCTTCTTTATTTGTTCATCATTCACTGAGCCCTGTGAATATGTCCCTCCGTCTGGGAGAAATCATCGTCTGGTAGGGAAGACCAAGAGGTCTCCTGATACGTAGAGATGCTACATTTGAGACAGGGCTGTGCCCGGTGCTGTGGGGGTTTCTGATGAGTTATGTCTGGGGGCCCCGGGTGGTTCACAAAAATGGCAGAGGCCACACCTTCCTCTTTAGAGAAGCAACATAGTATAGTGTACGTTCTTGTCCTGACTTCACCACTTCCCAGCTGAGGAACCTTGGATGAGATATTTAACCCTTCTATGCCTCAGTGTTTTTCGTTTGTAAAATGCAAATAATTAGAGAGTTTTCATGAAGATTAAATGAGTTAATATATGTAAAAACCTTTGTGTAGAACTATTCCTGATATTCGATAAGATCTGTATGTGGATTTGGAGCTGGGAAATGGCTGGTGCTTGTTTGCTATGATGCCTGCTGGAGGTTGGAGCTGCCTAAAGAGTTGGTCTCCCCTCCCCATTAACCTCCTCATTGAGAGAGTAGAAAGGACTCTTTCTTGAGGGGCCTTCCTGATCCTTTTGAGACCTACAGGGATCTGAATTCTGACCAAGACCCAAGCTGAGGTGCAGTATTTTGTGTCCAGTAGCAGAAGTCTCAGGGGAGGTAGGGGCTTGTTAAGGAGACAGATCAAAGGGCTTGAGTGTATATTTGGGTCTACTTCAGGAAGTGAAGTGCTGGAGATGCTTTGTAGCTCATGAGAGCTGACCATTAGCATCTCTTCCCAACTCTACATTCTGTGAGGTCACACTGGTAACTTGAAATCAGACAGTAGGAATATTTATACTGCGGAAATTGGCAAATGCTACAAATCTATGCTTTCTTCCCCAGAGAGCTGATTGTTAAACATTTAGCAGCAAACCACTGGTCTTACTGATCTCTAAGTGGCAGATGGAGACTCTTGGGATTCTCTCACTTGTCACAGAACCAGCTTGTGTTCCAGCATTACTCAGGATCTCTGGGGATGAATTGGGCAGAGAGCCCCATTGAGTTTGGCCTGCTGTGGGTAAGGAGCTGTTTCTTTCTTTGAGGATAGCTTTGAAGGTGCGTTACTTGGACAGAGTACTTTTAGCTTGAGAGTGCTACAGGAAGGAGATACTGAGCTCTCTAAAAATGAAGTCTAGTGCCTCTGATTGTCAGGCCACTCAACTGTCATTTTCTCTTCTTTTCCATTTTTTTCTTCTTCTAGGTCTCAGTCAGTCTCTCCACCTCCAGTTCTCTCCCCACCAAGGAGTCCCATCTACCCCCTCAGTGATAGTGAAACGTCAGCCTGCAGGTACCCAAGCCACTCCAGCTCCCGGCTGCTCCTCAAGGACTGGCACCCCCGTGATCCTTCACCCAAAAATCCTCAAGCTTCCTCCCCAGACACTTCACCACCCATCTGTCCCCTCAAGGCCACCAGCTTCAGTTCTTTGGACGGAAGCCCAGTGTGCAAGAGAGAGGACCAGAAGGAGAATGTCCAAGAGGCAGCCCAGGATGTAGAGGGAGTAGCTGCTTGCCTCCCCCTTGCCCAGAGCACTCCGTCCCTGGGGCCAGCTGCTGGCTCACGGAGTGTCTTTCTGAACCGCACTGGCACCCGTACCCACAGCCTGGGCATCCGGGAGAAGATTTCAGCATGGGAGGGTCGCCGAGATGCTTCACCCAGGATGAGCATGTGTGGAGAGAAACGGGAGGGCTCTGGGGGCGAGTTGGTGATCAGTGAGGGCTGTCCCAGTGTGGGCTGTCCCAGCGTGGTGCCGTCTCCCTGCAGCTCAGAAAAGACCTTTGATTTCAAGGGCCTCCGGAGGATGAGCAGGACCTTCTCCGAGTGTTCCTACCCTGAGACCGAGGAGGAAGGAGAGGCACTCCCTGTCCGGGACTCTTTCTACCGGCTGGAGAAACGGCCAGGCCGGAGTGAGCCCAGTGCCTTCCTCAGGGGCCATGGCAGCAGGAAAGAGAGCTCAGCAGTGCTGAGTCGGATTCAGAAAATTGAACAGGCCCTGAAGGAGCAGCCAGGCCGGGGACTCCCCCAACTCCCCAGCAGCTGCTACAGTGTAGACCGAGGGAGAAGAAAGACTGGGACCTTGGGCACCTTGGAGGAACTGTCGGGGAGTGCAAGTGTGAGCTCTGGCAGCCGGGCAGGAGGAGTGGCTGGAGTTGCGGGGGAGGCGGGCCCACCCCCGGAGAGGGAAGGCAGTGGCTCCACAAAGCCAGGGACCCCTGGAAATAGCTCGAGCCCCCAGCTGCTGCCATCGAAGAGCTCCCCTGACCCCGCTGTGAACCCTGTCCCCAAACCCAAGCGCACCTTTGAATACGAGGCTGACAAGAATCCCAAGAGTAAGCCAAGCAATGGTCTACCTCCTTCACCCATACCTGCTGCTCCACCCCCTCTGCCCTCCACCCCAGCCCCACCGGTCACCCGGAGACCCAAGAAGGACATGCGTGGTCACCGCAAGTCCCAGAGCAGGTAACGAATGCCCCTGCGGTGTCTTGTAGCTGGGCACAGTGGCTTTCTTTTCAATGGAGGATGCAAGAGCAGATTGTAGTTGTGTGTCACTGTCAATAGTGCTTTATAATTTCTGAAGCACCAAATAATTGTTAGGTGGTAACATTAGTTAGGTGGAAAAGAGATTGTTGTTCTGCTCTTGCAGGATCAGGATACTTAAATGTGAGTGGGAGGGTGAGAGCGATTCTTCCAGATGCTGTGTACTGAAGATGTTGGCTGGTTTGGCCTTTGGAGTAGAGTCAGGCTGCATTACTTACCAGCCCTGTCAAAACTTCCTCAGTCCTCTGTGGGAAGGGTAGGGCCACCTTACTTTTAGATAGAATAGGCAGTTCCTTGAGGACTAGTAGGATCTCTACCTCACAACTACCTGAAATGCTGGCATTAAAAATTGATTTCTTGGGGCTGGCCCAGTGGCGCAGCGGTTAAGTTCACATGTTCCACTTCTCGGTGGCCCGGGGTTCGCTTGTTCAGATCCCGGGTGTGGACATGGCACCACTTGGCAAAAAGCCATGCTGTGGTAGGTGTCCCACGTATAAAGTAGAGGAAGGTGGGCACGATGTTAGCTCAGGGCCAGTCTTCCTCAGAAAAAAGAAGAGGATTGGCAGTAGTTAGCTCAGGGCTAATCTTTCTCCAAAAAAAAAAAAAAAGAGATTGATTTTTTTGAGTGAAGCATTATCTGAATACTGCATGTTATCACTAACACAGTAGTATCAACACATTTAACAAGATTTCCTCTTTCCTGAGGGCTGTCTAGCTGTATAGGAATCCTGGGTCTGTATGAAGAGGGGATCCTTGGATCCTGTGAGAGGAGACTGATGGAAAAAGGAGTGAAAGAACATTTCACCTACCTCTTGGCTGTGTCCAAGAATGACCTCTTCTGAAACTCACATTCGTTTCCTGGTTAGTGTCAGCATTCCTGACCCTGGACTACCTGGGCCATCTCCACAATTATAGTGACTTGGGAGCTGGAGCTGCTGCAGTTGGTGAAAGTTGACAGGCATCTTGTTCTCTGAATTCGAGTAGGCTGGGAGCCAGCTTCCTTTGGAAGGCCTATCCCCTCACCCTTCACTGCCTTTCTCTTCTAACACAAAGTCAGGTGGGCATTCAGGTTTGTTTCACATCTGGGGATTCTTCAGTCTGACCCCATTAAGGCTTCATCAAGCATAGCCTATCTCATATAGAAACTTTCCTGCCATGTGCAGAGAGGAAGACATGGCAAAGGTTCAGGCCCATGAGCCAGAAGAGCCTTTGGCTAAAGATAATGCCATGTTTTGCCTGCCCCAAGTGGCTCATTGATTCTTTAAGTCTTTAACAGCCTACCAAGAGTGTTTGCTTTGTCCTTATTCATCCATTTCTGCAAACATCCATCTAGAGCTTGCTGTGAGCTGGTCAAGGGTACACAGGCAAATAAGACATGATTCTTCCGTTCAAGAAGTTTGTGATCTGGTGCAGGAGATAGATGCACAAATAAATCACAGATGCTGTGCTGTGTGCCATGATCGGTGTCAGTGTAGGATGCTGCAGAGACCCAGAGGAAGAGACATCTAAATTAGACTGGGGACTGAGGGAGGCCTTCTCGTAGAGGGAGTTGCTTAGCTAAATTTAGAAGAGCAAAAAGCAGTTAGGTAGGTGAAAAAAGGGGGTGAGGGGGAGTAAATCAGCCAGAAGGGTTTACATATACTCCTACACACATTTCATTTATATATAATATATACACACACATATACCATATATGGTGGAGTCACTTCATATAAGAATTAACTTAGCAAATTTAAATCTGTGCTCTTGGAAAAAAAGAAATGGTTCAAAAAGTACAGGCTGTTTTATTTGCCTTTCCACACAGTGAGCATGTTTCCCTAAGGAGCGTGAGATGGTGAGTTTGTTTCTGTTGTGCCAGGTATGATTCTTATATTTAATATGCTTTTTATTTTTAAAAAAATACAAGCCAAATATTTCTTCTGGTATTCAACCAAAGAAAAAAATCTGTTTAAAAATCTGGGGGAGAAACTGACGATATTAGTCTTAATGAAAGACAGTGTGTTGGTCCTCAATGTGGTACCTCCCTGAGGGATTTTCAAGGATAATTTGGCTGAACATGATTTGTGTTTTGTTTGCTGACTTGAAAACCAGCTGCATAAGGTGTTGACTCCACTGTATATGTCAGTGAAAGCTTGGTCTCAGACCAAACAGTGGTCTGTGGACCAACATTCAAGAACCACTGCCCTCAGCTGTTGCATATTTAACCGGTTGAGCAGTCTGGGCCAGAGACAGATTTGGGAGTCATCATGGTGGAAATGGCAGATAGGGTGTTGGCCATAAATATTTGGCCCCCAGGAAGTACAGAGTAAGGAAAAGAGCCCTGAAGACAGAACTGCAAGAGACCCTGGCATTTAAAAGGCAGGTGGAAAGGGGGAATCCCTCATAAGAGCCTGAAAAGTACTTGCCAGAGAGGCGGTTGAAAACTAGGAGGGACTGTGTCATCGAGGCGAAGGGAGGAGAGTGCCAACGTAGAGTGTTCAGTTGTGTCAAGTGCTGCGAGTAGCCAGGCAAGCTGAGAACAAGCTGTGGCGTTTAGGACATTTTCAGTCCTTGACTTGCACCCCAGGGCTCTCAGGAGGAGTTGTTCCTTAAACAAGAAAGGACTTCATTGGCTGAAAGGTTCCCCAACGAGAAGGGAGGTGTTAATGGGTGAGAGGAGGGCTTCAATCAGTCCTTTCCTTCTCTCCCTCCTCAGGAGAACTTCTGGGACCTGCCTTGGTGAGGGAGAAGATGCAGATGGGGTCATCTTAGATGAGGGAAGTACCTCCCTGGTAAAGGAGAGGAGTAGAGAGTAGTGTGGGCTCAAGGTGTCTGAGGAGCTGGCAAGCTGTGGTTTTGAAATTCTACAGTACAGGGCAAGGTTATTTGGGGAGTGGGAAGGAGCAAGTGACTGGCTGAAGGGAAGCTTGGTCTTGGAAGTAGCTTCTGGCTGCAAATTGGCCTCCTAGTTCTACCTCAGAAGTGGGGTGATTTCTTTTGAGGGCTCAGCCCTTCCTGTTTCAACAAACCACCCACCACTAGCTTCCCTGACCCCTAAACACAGCCCTGGGCATCACCTGTCCAATGTTGAGCCCTTACTGCCTGTGCAGTCTGAGAGCCCTTGGTAGGATGCAGACATGATGTTGCGACTCTGAAGGCAGATCAGGCACTCAGTTCCTTTGGTAATGGCAGATACTTTTCAAGGAGGATATTCCCCAGGGCTTGGAGGCCCAAGTCAAAAGCTCAGACCCTAGAGTCAGACAGCCTGGGCAAGTCTTGCTTTGGTCATTTTAGCTCCCTGAGCCTCCATCTCCTCGTTTGTAATACCTAGTAGGAGCACTGTGAAGGTTAACGAGATAATACATATAAAGCATTTGACACAGCATCTAACACGCAGCACCGTTTTCAGTGGTGGTAGTTGTTATTGGTATTATTTGCAGGCACCCAGGCTGGGGCCTTTCAGACCATCTGTCTCTTCATTTGGGTGGTAAGTTTGGATCCATCTTGATGCTTTGCTCAGTAGCTGGTTTTGTGAAGAGGACTTCTGGTCTTTGCTGTTGTCCGTGGGCATTCCCCAACAAGGCAGCAGGAATCTCATTCAGCTGGAATGACTCACGCTCTTGTTATTCGCAGAAAGTCCTTTGAGTTTGAGGATGCATCCAGTCTCCAGTCCCTGTACCCCTCTTCTCCCACTGAGAATGGTACTGAGAGCCAACCCAAGTTTGGATCCAAAAGCACTTTAGAAGAGAATGCCTATGAAGATATTGTGGGTAAGCAGTGGCATAGGTGGTGGGCTGGGTTGTCTCTGGGGGCTGCAGAAGAACAGTAACAGGAGGGACACTCCCCGGTCCCACTTCATTCACCATGGGCAGACATGGCCCAGCTTCTGGAACTTCAAGGAAATGAACATCAGAGAAAGCAGCTTAGCAAAGACGAGGCAGCTAAGAGATTAAAGCCTGGCCTTGAATGAACTGAAACCCAAAGGACGTCTGGGACCACGAAAGGAGGAAACCACATCATCCCTTTCTTTTATTTTTAGAAGGCTTTGGAGTCCAACAGGTGCCCTTCCTTAGCTGTGTGTCCTTGGGCAAATCGCATCTTTCTCAGGCCTCTATTTTCTCTTATAAAATGATGATGATGAGGTTAACAACAACGACAACAATAATAATAATACTTTGTAGGATTATCGTTAGGATTAAATGAGATAAAATATATATCAAAGTACCTAGCAGTGCCTCATCCTTAATATATATCTCTCCCACTCTTCCCTTAAGGTAAGTGGTGTCAAGAACTGTGAAAGCATCTGAGATTTTACTCTGCTTGCAAGTTAACAAGTTTAGCCTGCTCCAGTTTCACAGATATCTCAAAGGACTAATTACTCGTGGCACAGGAGGCAGCATGAGCTTTTGTTCACATGGGTTCCCTTGCTCGAGTCCCATGGGGCAGTGTGAAGGAGGGCCAGGTAGAGGCTGCACACACAGTGGGTCTGTGTCCCCAAGCTTAGGAAACCCCAATCTTTTCAAAGTGCTGTTAGCAAACCTGCCCAACCTTTGCCCCAGAAGGAGACATCCCATTATTCTGGTCAGGAAACTAATCTGCCTCTGCCCTGGAGGGAGTCACTGTCTCTGTCTTCCAAGGCTGTTCGCTGTATAAATATCTTTGAAAAGATAGTCCAGAAAGGTTAATTCCTCTTGCTTAGAAGGTCAGAAATGTAAGACATCATAGAGAATTGTCGTCTAACGACTGGGAGGACTTGGTCTTGGCAAACTTGTATTAGAGGGTCAGTGAAAAACCAATAGTCTAGCCTGAGTTGGGCTTATTTTTGGCTTTCATTTCAATTCTGGGCTAATTCTCTTCAGTGGGGGCTTCAGTTTCGTTCAAGTCCAGTGTGTGTGTCAGCGTAGGTCACTGAAGAGAAGAGAAGCAGTGTGCTTGTGCGCCTGACCATGCCATCTCTCGTCTCTGTCTCTGTTTTATCTCTGTCTTAGGCCTTGAGGCTGGAGAACATGGTCTTAGTTAACACATTAGCGAAGTGGCCCTAGTGGAGAACCCTCCAGAGTCTTATGAGACTGTGGAATCTCAGGAAGAGAGGGTCATCTATTCCCTCATTTGATATGAGACATCAGTTTCATCGTTTTCTCCTTACAACTAGCTGGGCCAGCATTTCTGGGGCGACAGCAGCAATGCTCAGACCCACTATCCACAGGCACTGCTTTTCCACGAACACTGTGTATAGTATGTAGCCATCCCAAATTAGGTCATAACAGGAGGACTGTGGGAGTGAGATCCGTAGAACAGCAAGAATTTGGGGAGGGAGGCCTTTTCCCTCATCGCTGGGAAAAAGCTTTGTCCACATGGGTCACCAGAGTTGAGATCAAGAGCTGTGGGGATCAGAGGCACAACTCCATCTCCATCTCTACCTCTGTTACAGGGTGTATTCTTATTTCCTCTAGTTTCTAAGAAATTGTAACATGTCGTTGCTGCCCAGCGCCCTTGTGAGCACCCAGTGTGGCTGCTGCAGTGGGCAGAGGAGGCTATAGTTTTCAGCTCTCCCTCCCCCAGTATATCAGCCACTGCCATCACTGTGGTCGTCACTGTTCTCTCTTCTCTGAGAAGGCTTCGGCAGCCCTTTTGTGCTGCCCAGGGATTTCAAGTGGGGGAATGTTCTTGCATCTACTGAACTGAAATAAGAGAAAGGGATGCTTCAACCATTCCTCCCTTTCCCGAGTTCTACTTTCAGAGCTCTGTTTGGGGTTGTTTGGGGGCACTGCCTGGTGGGGGAGGGTTGAGAATTTTGGGGAGGCACTGTCCTGGGCAACAGAACTGTTCTCTGGGCCTTGTTAGGTCAGGTGAGAGAGAAAAGGAAGAGGGAGGCACGTGCATCTGGGCCTCAGCCTCCTCACTCAGTGGAGGGGACTTTCTGCCACTTTGAGATGTATGAAGAGGCAAGAAAATATAGGAGCAGTTTGGAAGCTTCTTGGATGTATGAGCTAGAGCTAGGGGTGAGGGCTGATGCAGGTTGAGCTTGGAGCTGGGGCATGTTCCTGAGCTGCTTACCTAACTTCTGGACCCTTGGAGCTTGTGCAGGGGGTAGGGGAAGAGAAATGGGAGGATGTGGGAGGGAGGGCAGGGCAATGATTCAGGCCTTGTGGGGTGGGGGTGGGATGGACTTCAGCATCTGTAGTTAGTTCTGTGCCCTGCGCACATTTTCCTCCTTTGTCTCCCCCGCAGCACCCCGTCTGAAGTTCGAGACCTGACCAGAGAGGCTAGAGGGAAGTACAAGGAAGAATGTCTCTCTCTCTCTTAGGTTCTGGTTGCTTTGTCCCTTTCTCCTTCCCTGGAGACAGGCCCAAGAATTTGGACCCCCCAGAGGTGTTAGGGGGGCCCTTGCTGCTGCGCTCTGAATGTCAGTTTCACTTTTTGCCTTGGATTGACCAGTGCCTCTGACTTCCCAGGAGCCTTCTCCTTCTTCTTGCTCCAGCCTGTGCTCTGTGAGGTTAAGGTCATTTCTGGTTCCATTTGGATTATCCAGCTCTTGTGCTGCCTCACTTGCGCGGGGACAGAAGGAGCTTTGTTTTGGGTAGGTGATAATGGGGCTGTTGCGGGGGCAGGGAGAGCTCCCGTGCTGTCTCGATCTTGGGGACTAGCTGACTGGACTGAAGTTCCTGCTCTGTTAGAGGTTGAGGGCCAGTTGGCCCACAGACTAGCATGTCTTCTCTGTGGGCAGTGGACTTGAATGAGGGGCCTTGGGGAGTTTGTTGGCCTCCTGCCCACACAAGGAATGATGCCTGGGGAACTGGGGTGGGACACTCCAAAACAGGCTGAGGTTCGTCCTGCTAATTTGCAGTAGGGTGAATGGGGGGTTCAAAAATAAAGTTACTGCCTTACTACTTCCTGGGGCTGTTAATTCTCGCCTGTCCAATTTGACATCTGCCCCTAGAAGATGCTGCTATTCTACAAAGCCTTAAAAGCGTTTGCATTCTGAGCCTGACACTTAAAAATGCACCCAAGGAAGCAGCTTGTTAGGGAGTTATGTGGAGTGGCCTCGGCGCCTGCCCAAGGAGCCTGGGCTGCATTCCTGCAGAGATTCCCACTCCCATCGGCTAGCTAGGGCTGAGGGAGAGTTTCCAGGAACTTGAGTGGGGTTGGAGCTGGGTACTGAGCCAGTCAGCCTTACTGCAAAGCTTTTTGAGCCTACACTTTCTCTATCTTCTTCTCTCATTTCTCCCCAGGCTGGGAAACAGTAAGAAACAAAGGGCACCTAACAGCATGGAGGCTGCAGCCCAGAGGTGCAGCCCAGGGAATGGTGCCCGGGCAGCTGGGAAATGGTGTCCAGGCTTGGAGGGTGGGTAACAACTGGCCCCTTAAGAGGGCTCCATCTGATATACTATGCGTTGTGGGAGGAGTTGGGCCGTTATCCTGGCCCTCTCTCCACTGTGTGAGGGAGGGGAAGAGGCTGAGAACCAGGAGAAGCAGCTGGTTGGGACCGGGAAAGGACTGGGGAGGGAAGCTGCAGACTCAGGGCCCTAGCCGTGGGTGTGGTCCAGGAAGCTTAGGATTCTGTTTGGAGAAATTCTCAGTGCCTGTGCACATACACACACACCCCTCCCTAACTGGTTGTTCCAGTTGTGTGTGTGTGTTTTGGGGGAAAAGGGTATTTGGCACATGTGGTTAATGACCAAAGGAGCTGTGGGGAGGAGTGGGGGCAGGGCCGGGTAGGGCTGGGTTCTTCCTTCAAGAGAATCAGTATGATAAGTTTGGGCTCTGATGAGCTCCTTTAAAAGAGTGCAAAGCAGAAATTCTTGGCGATGCCCTTGTCCCTTATCTCATCAGCAAAGCTGGGAAGGGTTGAGACCTCTGGATTCCCCAGCTGGGCTTGATGAGATGGGGCTGCTCAGGGCAGGCCTCTGGGGAAGAGGGCCTACCTCTTTTCTCTCTCCAAGAGCAGTGTGGGCCGCCCTCAAGGAAGCCATGTGGGCAGGAATGCAGGTGAGAGTCTTGCAGTCTGCCAGGCTTCCTGTTTCCCATCCATGCCCCTCTAGATCTTCACTGTGTTTCTCCACTCAGCTCCAGCTTCTCCAGCCTTGCTGGAGGGAGTTCCCCAGAGGGAATTCTGAGGGCTGTTCCTCAGCCCTCTTCCTCTCCCAGCTCTGAGCCCTTGCTTTGGTATTAATTTGCTCTGCGCAGGTTCAGTTTAGTGGCTCTAGGACTCAGGGCCAGCTTGGTCTCCACACATCTGCACCCTCTGGGCAGCCTTCCTACCTAGAGATGACTGGGAGTATCTCTGAGACAGCTCCAGAAAGGTAGTTGGGAACAGTCTAGGAAGTAGACCGTAGCAGGTGAACTAGGGCTGTGAAGGGCCCGAGCTCAGGCTGGGAGGGAGGGCTTGGGCAGGGGCCAGCAGTCAATTCCTGGAGAAATGATCAGTGGCCTGGTTATATCAGAGAGAATGGAGAAGAAAGAGGCTGGTGTTAGGTCAGGGCGGGCAGGAGGAACAGGCATTTGACGCTTTCCTGAAATTTAGTTCCCAGAGGCAGTACTAATCTTGAGAACCTGGTGTTCCCAACTGTTTTCTTCCAGGTGGTCACTGATGTGTGTCAGGATTGTGCATCTGCTACTTCCCTGGGTCTTTGTCTCCCAAATGTGTTTCTTGGAGTTTTGGATTTTGTATCAATGTTCAAAGCTCTGATTCTGGGGAAAGAAAGAAAGGAGAGAAGGAAAGAGGGAGGGAGAAGAGTGGGAGGGAAGAATGGAGGAAAAGAGAGTCTGCCTCAGGACTCATGTCATGGCACTCAGAAGCTGTTAGGAAGTTTAGAAACATCTGTCTAAAGCAGTGGTTCTTAATGGGGGGCCACTTTCATCCATCCATTCATTTGTCCATCCACCTGTCCACCCATCCACCCACCGTTCCTTCTTTTCTTCCTTCCTTTCTTCCTTCCTTCCTTCCATCATTCATCTGTCCATCTGTCTGTCCATTCATCCGTCCATCCATTTATCCCTCCATCTGCTCAGGGGACATTTGACAGTGTCTAGAGACATTTTGAGTTGTTAGAACTGAGGACATGCTACTGTCTTCTAGTGGACTGAGTCCAGGGTTGTTGCTAAACATCCTACTGATGCACAGGACAGTTCATCACAACAAGAATTATCCAGCCCAAAATGTCAATAGTTTGGAGAAACTCTGATCTAAAGGAGTTTGAGACAAGGTCATCCTCTAGGTTAGCAGATGATTATAAGGACTCTGGCTGGTTATCTGGCCCAAGGCAGTTTGGATTTGATGAGCTTGGAATAAATGTTCTTTCTGCCCCCATCTGAACAGTGATGCTCTGGTCCTGTTTCACAGGATCAGGAAGAGTGTGTCCTGGCATTCTCCAGTCCTTGATTCCCCCACCTCACCGCTAATGGATATATGTTGGAGAGGGACCAAGAAGTACAGAGTCTCCTGACTCCTCCCTAAGTGCCCACAGTGGGGTAGGCTGGAGAAAACATGCAAGGGATGCCAGGTTTGATATTTGGCTTCTGGAGGCAGGGTTGCTGGGCCAGCTCTGCTCAGTCAGGGCTCTGGAATGAAGACAAGTCATTTTCACAGCATGACTGTGTTACAGGAAAACGTCTGTTCAGTTGCTGGGGACTCTGCTTGGTGTTGGGAATCACTTCAGCCAGTCCCAAATCCTTTCTTGACCCATCTTTGACTCATTCGTTACGGAAAACTATATTGCTCCCGTGGCAGTCTAATTAGCTGTGACTGAAATCTTCCCTTCACATCTCCCCCTACACCTCTGTAAAGGCGTTTCCTAAATTCATTGTGGTTTTTCATGATGCAAATAAGTAGATACACAGTTTGGGGGGATCTTGACTTTGGAAATTGAGAAATTTGTAAACATATATGGATTGGTTTTTCTCCCGTGTCCTATCCTAGGAAAGCTTACACTCCTAGTGGCCTTGTTTCTAGTTGTATAGCTCTTTCTTCTGCCTGTTCCCTCAGAAGTGGCATCTGAACTCCCCTGGGGTGTAAGGCACATCCAGACATCTGTGGGGCTCAGTGATCACCAAGCTCAGTCCTGCTGCTGAGCAGAGAGAAGCTGGCGTGAGCCCTGCTCTCACCATGTGTGCCTCCTCCAGCAAAGCCTTATGCTGGATACTGGTACCTAGGTCCCAAGTCCCAAATAAGTGGCATTGATATGGAGGAGAGGATATGGAAGGATGAGGGAAAGGGGAGCTGAGGACTGTATTTACTCATATAGTCCCCATGGACCTTATCACCACTGTGATTCTGCTGCAAGATTGAGCCAGGACTGACCTGGCTCATGATATTTTTGTATTTTAGAAAAGTCCAGGGCCGGCCTGGTGGCACAGCGGTTAAGTTTGCACGCTGTGCTTTGGCGGCCCAGGGTTCCCTGGTTCAGATCTTGGGTGCAGACCTATGCACTGCTTATCAAGCCATGCTGTGGCAGCGTCCCACATGTAAAGTAGAGGAAGATGGGCACAGATGTTAGTTCAAGGCTAATCTTCCTCCAAAAAAAAAAGGCCAGGTATGTGTTGGAGGGAAAGGGGCAGGAGGGTATGGTTTATGGGAAGGGGCTTCTCTTCAAGGGCAGGGACTGTGCTTTGGACTTTCTGAGATTTTTTGGCAGTGCCAGTACTCTGCCTACTGCCAGGGACTTTAGAAGTTAGTCCTTAGAAGCAAGAACTCTCCCATACCCTGACCTTTGTGGCCCAGACTCCTTTCAGAGCTTTCACACCTCCCCTGTGTCACAGCAGGAGAGTTTATTCCAAAAGGGACTGATGATCATTCTCTTCTTGCTGAGGTCAGCAGTAGAGGAAGTAAGAGTGACACCAGTAAGAGCGGTTCATTGAACAAGTGATTCCTGAGTGCTCACTACTGGCTCATCACTGTTCTGGTGCCGGGGTTACCTCAGTGGACCAGACAAAAGACCTGCCCTAAAGGGTTGTTGAGCAGTGTAACAAGTGAGAGGGAGACCTGGTCAAGCCCCCTTCCCTAGAGTTCTCTAGAATTCCTCCATACCCAGCCCCCAAAAGTGGGTCCTCAGGGAGAAGTTGGTAAAGGGACAGCCATGTGACCTCTGAAAGCCTTTCCTACCTTGAACTGTATATCTCTGGGGTTTTTGCAGCAGAGGGACTGGAGCCAAGGAAGGATGCCTGGTGTTGGCTTTGTCCTCTGGCTGGGCACAGGCAGGGGTGGCTGAGCCAGTCTTGTGCAATCCCTGAATTTATAAAGCAGAAGCCAGACAAGCCTGAGCTGAACTGGGGGTGGGGGGTTCAGCTCCTGGACTCGGAGCCAGGATCTGTTTGCAGCCTCCCCACTGCAGACAGGCAGCTGCATGACTCATGCGCTGAAGGGCCAGGCAGAAGCCATTCTCTTTGGTTCACAGGAATTCTGCTTGTTTATTTGTGTGCGTGTGTGAGTGTGTGTGTTTCCTTCTTCCCTTCTTCCCTTCTCCCCCTTCTTTTAACTTTTCCTCCTCTGCAGGAGATCTGCCCAAGGAGAATCCATATGAGGATGTGGATTTAAAGAGCCGCAGAACAGGACGAAAATCCCAGCAACTGTCTGAGAACTCCTTGGACTCTTTGCACAGGATGTGGAGTCCTCAGGACAGGAAGTACAACAACCCACCCACTCAGGTAACCGCATCCTACTAAGGCTTGGGCCAGCCTCTACTCCGGCTTTTTCCCTCGCCAGTGCTTGGCACAGGAGGTGACCTCCAGAAAGGGCTCTGTACTCAGGGACTTCCACCATGTCACAATCCTTGTGGACAATTGAGACATGCTCTGGGGGGCATCCTGTCCTACCTTCTTTCTTCCTCCCCTTCTGTGGGAAACAGGAAGACACAGTCCTCGTTGGAGTCCTGATATTCTGGCAGAAATGATCTCAGAACTGGCATTTGGGGGCCAGGCGTAGGCCCAAGAACCAGATTTGGAGAGCTAGACAGGTGTCTACGAGACCTGGAGCCACTCCTGTTGGAGGGAATAAGAATGAATCTCCAAGGAATGGACTGGTAGAAGGCAGAGTGAGAAGAAAGGTGAAGAGTCAAAGGAGACCCTTAGGCTTTAGCAAATTCTGGCCTTGCCCAGGTGGACAGGAGGCAGGAGAATGGAGATGCTTTCTTGGACCTCCTTGGGCAACTCTATTTCTCTATGCAAATGGAGGGACCATGATGTTTTATAACATTGGCTAGAGAATATAAAACTTATTTCTTCTGGCTTTGGAATGATGTAGTTGTTTTTATAAAAGATTTTCCTTTCTAATGTGCTCTTCAAACAGGCTTCCATTGAATTTGTACTGCCAGACTGATTGGGTGGGAAGAAGAAACTGGGGGACAGAGAGGGAGGAGGACTTGCTGCAGAGTGATGAGTGGCAATGCCAGATCCAGACAAGGGGTGGGAGGCGCACCGAGTTTGCAGGGCGTGCTGTCTTTCTAGCAGTGAGCAGGATCCACTGAGAGTAAGGTGCCCTGTGCCGAAGGATATCAGTTTACACGGCAGGAGGTAGAAAGCAGATCAGGGCTGGGGATGGGGCCAGCCCAGGACCACGTGAGTGAAGGAGCCAACTGGCTATGAGGCCTGCCTTGCCAGGCTTTGGTGGTCAGAGCCTGGAGACCTTGTGTTCTCCCTGGAAGAAGTGAGCAGGGCCAGGCTGGCATGTGGATTACAGCCTCTGCTAGAAATGCCTTTTAGGACTGGATCAAGGGTTGAAGGGGGAAGACTGACTTCATAGCCAGGCTCAGTAATGAGCAAAGTCTAATTTGTCCCAAAGCTCAGGAGGAGCCCCCAGAATTCTCGCTTGGCCTTCTCTTTCCACTCTGATGAGAGCCCGGTTTTCTTAACATCTCTTTTGTCTTTTCTGGCAGAAGTAGTTAAGTTTCCTTTGTGGAAGCAAGGATCTGAGCTAGCCCTGACCTGCTGATTAGCAGCTGAGGTCTTAGAAGAGGAAACCCCAGCAGATGGAGATTCCAGGGTGGGATTCACGGGAGCCAAGGATGCCAGCCTGTGGCTTCTGTGTCCAGGTCCCAGCAAGGCATCAGTGGTGAGTCCCTCTCCCACATCCTCTCCCCCTTGCCAGCTCTCCCTGAAACCGAGCAGCCAGTCCCTGCGCAGTGGGAACTGGTCGGAAAGGAAGAGCCACCGGCTGCCACGATTACCCAAGAGGCACAGCCATGACGACATGCTGCTGCTGGCTCAGCTGAGCCTGCCGTCTTCACCCTCCAGCCTCAACGAGGACAGCCTCAGCACCACGAGTGAGCTGCTGTCCAGCCGCCGGGCCCGCCGCATTCCCAAGGTAGCCCAGACGACTGGGGCTGGGCAGGTGGGAGGTCAGGCGGGAGGCTTACTCTCCGTGCCTTCCCTAATCTGGGGCTGCTTCCTCCGTTCTCCTTGAATAGATTCTGGGTCCATGCACTGGCCTTTCTTTTTCATCTTGTTAATTCCTTCTTGTTAATAGAGATGCATTAAGCGATTAATGGTGGGCAGATGTGAAGGGAAGGACAGCCTGGCCTCTACCCCTGGGGAGCACTCCATGCCACTGTGTGGATGGAAACCATTCCCTAGGAGGCTCCCCATTAGTGAGTGTGGGGTCGGCAATTTGAGGTCTCTGTGCACACATAAGTGTTTCCAGGCTTTGAAGGACCTGGGACTCAAATGTGAGTCTTCCTTCCTGTAACTCTCAGAATTGCCCAGTTTTCAGCCATGATTTGCACACATAGGCAGCCAGGCCCAAATCCCCAGCCCAAAGCAGCAGGATTTAGCCAAAAGGTATTTTTAGCCTGCAAACAATGCTTGGGTATATTGGGAATTTAGCTCCTTCCTGTCAGGGCCCCAGGTTGTGGCCCAGAGGGGAAAAGCTCCAATCCTTGTTCCTGTTATTGCATCTGAGGAGCTATTTGTCTCAGTTGGTTCAGTGACTCTTGGGACCCAGGAGCTCCCATCCTGTCTAGTTTGATCACAGTTCCTTCCTCTGGGGAGCTAAGTTTAATGTCCTGGTCTTGGGGCAGGAGACCACTTAGGGGGCTAGGTAGTTGGAAAGCTACCCGACAGTCTGCACTGGGGGTCAGTGCAGCAGGGAGACCAATCTGGAGCCCAGTGCGGGGAGGGCAGAACACCTGCATCAGTCAGGGAATACTGATCCGTCTCCTTGGAAGGAGGGGCAGCTGGTATTAGGGTTAGCTCACCCTCCCTGCTTTTCTCACCTAGCTTGTCCAAAGAATTAACTCCATCTACAATGCCAAGAGGGGAAAGAAGAGGTTAAAAAAGCTGTCTATGTCCAGCATTGAGACAGCATCACTGAGAGGTAGGCCTTGATGCCTGAGCTGGTTCAGGTATCTGGGGCCCTTGGGCATTAGGAAAGGGAAGAGACACGGATTAGCCTCAGTTGACCCTTCTGTGGGCCAATGGCAGGATCCTCCTGCCTTCTAGGAGAGTAGAGCCCTGCCAAGAAGTGGCCACCGCAGGAGGGGAGGGCCAAAGAGAGAAGAAAGCCCTGGGATGGGTTAGTTCAGGCTTTGGGCTGTGAGGCCCTGAGTAGGGAGGTGGGTGTGGGAATCTGCTTCTGGCAAAAGGAAAGGCCAGACTTACTGAGCACTGTGGTCTGTTTCCCATTTCAAATCTTGGCCTCCTGGAGGCAGGGCCTTGTGTTCTAGGCCTGTAGGCCTCTCTGCTGGCTCAGCTTCCGACTCAGGCCCTCAGCTTCCCCTAGATCAGGACTGGATGGATAGGAGTTTGTATATAGATTAGCACCCGTGGTCTGAGCTCTGAGGGACTCTGGCCCCAGGCCACTCAGTGCCTGGCCATGGGCCCATAGGAGCCCCGACTAGGTACAGATCCATCCCTCATGAGAAGAGTTGGGAGGGGGGACACAGAAAACATTTGCTGTAAGGCAGTGGCTCAGCAAGCATGTACTTCCTGCTGTTACTTTTCCAGATGAGAATAGTGAGAGCGAGAGCGACTCCGATGACAGATTCAAAGGTGAGGCGTGGCTCCCCAAGAGCATGGAACCCTTTCCAACCTCTGGCTGTAAGGAATCAGGCTTCCCTTCCTCTGCATGTAGAGTTCCAGAGTCCCAAATTGGCCTGGTTTGGAGAGGCAACAGGCAGGCAGGATACCAGGCCAACCAAGCAGGGAGCTGTAGGGCAGTCCGTTCTTCTAGTCCTGCAAGCTCAGCCTGCAAGGTTAAATTCAAATGTCTCCCTTTGCCCAGATATAAGGCTGGTAATCCTGCCCATGCTTTCTGAAGACATTGTCCATGAGAATTGCGTGCGAAATTTGTCTGGTCAATGTTGTGAGGGTCAGAGGTGGGTTCAAAAGATTACGAGTACCTCTTCTGGTTGCAAGAAATATGCCATAGTCTGAGGAAACTGGTCCTCTGGAGGCCCTGAAGCCACTCATCTCCCCATCCCTAGAGAGAGGACTGCCACCTCCTTGAAAAGGTTCTGGGACCTTCCTATTCCAGAGGCCTTGGTCAAACCTCTGAGAAACCCTGCCTAGACTTTCCTGGATGATTAAAGTATCTGAGGCTAGCTGTCTCCTTCCCTCCTCCGCTGGCCCCCCGGGCAAGTGGGCGAGTGGACTTTGGGCCTGGGGATAGGGACAAAGGGTCCAAGTCCAAGGACTCTGTTAGGGGCCCAGGGTGAAGCCTTCGTGGATGTTCATATCTTCTAGTCCTGTTGACACAGGGGCAGGGGCAGGGGTGGGCAGCTGCTAGTGATGCATGCCTGGGTTTGCCTGGCTGAAGCAGTCCTCTTGACCCCAGCTCAGCCTCCAGAGGCTCCAGGAGGCTCAGACCAGTTGCTCCCTGTGTCAGGGCAGAGTCTTTGTGTAGGCGTAGACGCCTTGATCCTGGCAATTCTCCCCAAGACCTAGCTGGGTGGGGGTGTCAGACTAGGCTCACGCACTTAGAGGTGATCCACAGAGACAGAGCCTTGAATCTGGGGTGGAGCAGGGCTAATCTGGGACCTGTGAGGGTCCAGCGTGCCTGTCTCCTGATGTGTGACCTGCCTCCAGCCCACACGCAGCGCCTAGTCCACATTCAATCAATGCTGAAGCGTGCACCCAGCTACCGGACCCTGGAACTGGAGCTGCTCGAGTGGCAGGAGCGGGAGCTTTTTGAGTACTTTGTGGTGGTGTCCCTCAAGAAGAAGCCATCCCGAAACACCTACCTCCCCGAAGTCTCCTATCAGTTTCCCAAGGTGAGGCTCTCTCTCCCCCCTCCTCCACCACCTGTCTGCTGGCCCATCTGGGGAAGAAGAGATCCTGTTCCTGCTGTAGCCACTCACCTAGCTACCACAGCCCTGAGCATGGCTCCTTATAGCCAGGAGGGAAGAGAGGGCTTCAGAGGTTGTGGGTTTGGGCCAGTGTTTATTCAGAGGATGAAGGCGAAGGGAACACCTTGCAGTGTGCTTAGAATAAAAGCCCACTTGTTTACAAGGACTACAAGGGTCCTAAGGAAGTGCCCCCAGCTACTTCTCCTACCTTATCTCTGTCTCTCTTTTTTCAACCACTTTATTGAGATATAATACACCTACTTTATAATTCACCTGTTTAAAGTGTCCAATACAATGATTTTTGGTATATGCACAGAGTTGTACAATCAATTTTAGAACATTTTCATCACCCCAAAAAGAAACGCTGTACCCGTAAGCAGTCACTCTCCATTTCCCCCACCTCTCTTATCTCTGAGCACGGCTTCCTTGCTCATTACCAGCCAGCCTGGCCTCCTTTCTCTTCCTTTAACACTCAAGCCCTTTCTCTCTGCCATTGCCTCTGCCTAGAATGTTCTTTCTCCAGGTCTTCACGTGGCTGCCAGCTCTTTCTTATTCTTCATTCTCTGCTCAAATAGTACTTCTTCTGGGAGATCTTTCCAGATACCCTAAAGTAGCCCCTCCCCCCACCCAGTTCTTTCTGTCGTGTCACCCTGTTTGTTTCTTTTGTCGCACACTCTGATTATCTCACTCTCCTGACAGATTGTGCAGGGACAGGGACCTTGTCTACTTTGTTTTCCATTGGTAGCCCCAGCACGTGGCACAGTGCCTGATGCCACATAGTAAGTGCTTGTTTGGCATATATTGAATGAATAAATGATGACTCAGCCCACACCCAGACCTCTCTGTAAGAATTGGGAGTGGGGACAGGGTTCCTGAGAAGCATGTGAGTTGGTAGGATGCCATCTAGGGCTCTCAGGGGAGGAGATGCTTATCAGCCACCCCCCACCACTCCCAGGTTCCATGTCTTCTCTTGTCTATCTCTCTCCATACTCCTCTTCACTGCAGCTGGACCGACCCACCAAGCAGATGCGGGAGGCAGAGGAGAGGCTCAAGGCCATCCCCCAGTTTTGCTTCCCTGATGCCAAAGACTGGCTTCCAGTGTCAGAATACAGCAGGTGAGGCCCAGCCTGGCCTGGCTAGAGGGAGGAAGAGGGCATAGACTCCTTTACCTTCATAGCAGTGGGCAGCTGAATGGGGCTCACCCTAGTCCCAACCTCATCTCCTACAGCAACCTGGCCCTAAGCCCCCTCCCTGGGATGACAGTCCCTCTTCTTGGTGGCTGTTTCTTGGGTCCTCTGATACTTCCCTGATGCCAGACCTCTCCCTGTTCCAGTGAGACTTTTTCTTTCATGCTGACTGGGGAAGATGGTAGCAGACGCTTTGGCTACTGCAGGCGCTTACTGGTGAGTAGAGCCATTCAGTCCTCGGGGACTGGGCCACAGTGTTTGTATGTGTGTGTTTCCTTTTCAACTTTAGCTTGTATATTCTGCTCCCTTGTATGCTCCCTGAGGCCACCCTGACACACACACTCACACGCTCACTCCTGGGATGGCAGGACTCAAAGTGGCCCCTCTGATTGGGCCCCAGGATCTAAGATAATCTGCAGGAGAGAGAGTGCATCACCCTCTCCTGGGCTGTCGTGTTCTTTAGCTTTCTATACTTTTTCTTTTCATTCATTTTCCTCGGGCTTCTGGGCTCTGATTAGTGATCCCTGATTGCAAGATCATATCACCCCAGCAGTGTGTGTGGTGCATTAGATTGGGTGGAGAACAACCTTTCTCACCCCTATACCTGGCCAGCCTGATGTAGGGAGGCATCCTCCTGTCCATCGTCTGGTAGGGCTGGAGGCTGGGCAGGGACAGAGCAATACCTCCTATGGGATTCTGGGAGAGAAACCTTGAACTCAGGGGAAAAGGAAGTTTTTGAAAATATAAGCCATGTTGTAGAGAGAGAAGCCCTTCCCCATCTCCCTTCCCATTTGTCGTGGGAAATAGATGGAGGTAAAGGTAAAGAGAGTCCTCTTGCACTGTTCCCTGGAGCTCCCCAGGGATGTTGTTGGCTTGGGTTGTCAACCATGTTTTGGGGTTCCCAGGACTTAGTGGGAGAAAGCCTCACTAGATGCCCTAGGGGCTGATAAGGGAAATCCTAGGCAAGGGGAATGCATAGCAGGGGCTCCAAATGAAGGATTCTGGGTCATTCACTCATTCATTCATTCATTCATAAACATGTACCATACACCTGTTGAGGGTCAGGCAATGTGCTAAAGGCACGTAAAGATGAGTTAGACATGGATCTGATCCTCAAGGAACTTAGATAGTTTAGTAGAGGAGGTAGTATTTTCAAGGTAGAAGGGAAGGCAAAGGGAAGGAACTATTATTAGGACCTGTTATGTTCCAGGCTAGGTGCTTTAAGTATGTCATTTTCTTAATCCTTATAATACCCCATGAGATATGTTTATGTCAGTTCCATAGATTAAGAAACTGAGACAGCAGTGGAATGACTTGCCCAAAGTCACACAGCCAGTGAGGGACAGAGCCAGGATTGACTCCAAGTCCTTTAACACCAAGTCTGATATTCTTGGGTCTCCCCAAAGGGTAGTCTAGGGAAGAGGTATTTGGATGGAGAGTGCCCAGTGAGTGGAGCTAAGGGAATGTGGGGCAGTACAGATGCCAGGTGGGGAGCCAGGCAGAGGCCAACATGCCCCAGATTCACCTAGGCCTGCAGGGGAGAGTTTCGAAGGCTGCCTTTGCAGGAACAGAGATGGAGCAGAGCTGCTCCTTTGCAGCGGGCCTGCTGCCCCCAGGGAAGAGCATGTTTGTCCTGGCGTGCTCAGAGAGGGCCTGGGCTGGGTCCCTGCCAAGGGGGCTGGCATTAGCTCGGCATTCCTGCAGATTGGACACAATGATTCTAACCCAAATCCCACATACTTGATTTAATCACTTGGGGCTTTAGGGGAGGCGGGGGAGAGGGAAAGAGAGAGAAGTGAGTTTCAGACCTAATATGGACAAAAACAGATTCTGCCTTCTCTTTAGATCTGTGACGTGTGGCCAGCAGGTTTGGAGACTGAAATAGCCCCATCTGCATTTGCTTAGCAGCCTGCATGAGGGGCCGGCACCTGCTGCTCTGCTCCCTCCCCACTCAGCCTTGCCAGGCACTCCAGGCCTCTGCGCCAGAGGCAGCCACAGAGCCCTGCCAGCCCCTGGCTAGAGAAGTAGACTCCTGTGGACCCACCCCAGCCTGTGTTTGCAGGCTCCAGGCCCGGGGAGCTCTCAGTGTACATCTCCTCCAGCTGCCCACCTTTCAAATCTCTTTTCTTTGTTCTCCTCTACTCTATAGCATACCTCTATCCTGTGTCTTTGTGTCCCTTTCCCTTCCTTCCTGGCAGAAGGCAGCATGCTTTAGAGGTAAGACTGCAAATCAGAGGCCAAAACAGACTCCTGGCTCCATGCCTTCTAGATACATGCCTTGGGCACAGGCTTAATATTTTTGAACTCAGTTTACTCACCTATAAAATGGGGATAGTAGTGCCTATCTCAGAGGTTTTTTGTAAAGTACCAAGCTTGAGACTCAGATATGGCAAACTTTCAATAAATAGTTCGCTTTTCTTATCTATTTTCAATTTGCCTTCCTGGAATGAGGATGGATCAAGGAAGGGAGAAAAGAAGAACCAAGAAAAGGAATGTTTTGCAGAATGTACCCTGTTGGGGGCAGATTACGTGACCTACTCATAAGAATGTACACAAGTGCCTCTCTACCATTGTATCCTCTGGGTTCCCAGCCTTAGCGATGTAAATCCGTAAATTACCTTATAGCCCCTTCCAAACTGTTTTGTCCTTTGTCAGCCCCGCTCAGTGTCCTCCTGGGAAGAAAAGTGGAGGCTGTGTAGAGCTTGGTAGGACCCTGACACCTTGGGCTGGAAGGCCCAGCAGAGGCTGAGGCCTCCTCCTTTCCTTTGGGGGCCTGGTTGAGTAGAGGTTTAGAAGAGGCTTGGAGGGGCCAGCCCGGTGGTGCAGCGGTTAAGTTCGCACCTTCCGCTTTGGTGGCCTGGGGTTCGCTGGTTCAGATCCCGGGTGCAGATATGGCACCGCTTGTCACGCCATGCTGTGGCAGGCATCCCACATATAAAGTGGAGGAGGATGGGCATGGTTGTTAGCTCAGGGCCAGTCTTCCTCAGCAAAAAGAGGAGGATTGGCAGCAGTTAGCTCAAGGCTAATCTTCCTCAAAAAAAAAAAAAAAAAAGGAGGAGGCTTGGAGTCTTCTCTCACTAGAGGAGCCATCTTTAGTCCTCACTTCCCAAGGAAAAGGAGCCAGATATAGTAATCATGCATTCTCTGTGTCTGTGTCTTTCTTCTCCTCCTCGTCCCTGCCTAGCCAAGTGGGAAAGGGCCTCGGTTGCCAGAGGTATACTGTGTCATCAGCCGCCTTGGCTGCTTCGGCTTGTTTTCCAAGGTAAGAGGGCTCTGGCTTTCTTTCCTCCCTTTTCCCCCAGCTGACGGCTCCCATGGGAGTATCTGCAGCCAGCTTAGATGAGAAAAACACCTGTGTGTGTGAGAGAGTAAGAGAGAGAGAGAGATGCAAGAACACGTGCAAGCAAGCTCTGACCCCCTCCTCATTCCCAAGCCTGGCTCTCCATTTGTAGCCAGCTGGCATCTCCCCAGCTCCTGCTTCAGTGTCTGCTAATGTCACAGCACACCGTGGGCCATGGGCAGAGCCAGAGTCCTTGGGGACGGAGACCACCTTGGGGCAGCCAAGTGCTCAGGCACCTGGCTCTCAAGTGGTATTTCTTTTTCCCAGCTGCTTAGCTCTTGGGGTCTGAGGCAAGGACTAGTTAGGGAGCAGGGCAGTCACTGAGTGCCAAGAGGGGAACGGGGAGGGTAGGGTGTGAAACTCCTGGCAAGACAGTCCTCCCATCTCCCAGCTTTTGGCTCAGGTTAGTCAGGTACCAGGCTGCCCTGTTCTCTGCCCAGGAGGCAGGGAAGGGCAGTGCCCTGACACCCTTCCTCTTTGGGCTGCTGGCGGTGGGCACAGGTCCTAGATGAGGTGGAGCGCCGGCGTGGGATCTCTGCTGCATTGGTCTATCCCTTCATGAGAAGTCTCATGGAGTCGCCCTTCCCTGCCCCGGGAAAGACCATCAAAGTGAAGACGTTCCTGCCAGGTGCTGGCAATGAGGTAGGAATTTCTGCTGCCTCTTCTCTCAGACTGTGGACTGGGACTGGAGTATGACCTGCCTAGCCAAGGTTGTAGGAGTCTCTGGGAGTCGCAGAGCATGACCCCTTCCTTGCTCACCCTGTTTGTGCACCTAATCAATAGGGACTGAAAAGGTGAAGGACAGAACTGTAACTGTGGCCCAGATCTCTGCGACTCCCAGGGACCTTCCCTCATCTCTTTGGACTAAAGTGCATCCACCTGCCCTCCTTGTATTCCTTCATCAGATCTTTACTGCATATATGCTCTCTCACAGTCAGGGATCCTGCCAGACCTTGGGGCAGAGTCATACAAGTCAAGGGCACAGCTCTGTCCTTATGGACTTCATAGCCTAGTGGGAGGGATTGATGCTAAATAAATACTTTGCATATAAATAGATAATTCCTAAGTGTGTTAAGTGCCAAGTGAAAGCACAGGAGTGAGAGTGTGTAATGGAGGATCTGCTTTAGGTTAGGGGGCCTCTTCTGAGGAAGAGACATTTTGTCAGGGACCTAAAGCGATAGAATCAACTAAATGAAGTGGGAAGAGGGAGTCTGAAAGGGAGGGCGTGGGTGGGAGAAGAGTATTCCGGATAGAGGGAACAGCATGTGCCAAGGCAAAGTTGGGAAAATATATGCTTTGTCAAGCAACTGAAAAAAGGCTGAGATGGTTGAAAGAAGAGTGAGCTGGGGTGGACAGGCAGGGCCAAAGCAGGGTTATGAGATCTAAACTATGTTCTTTTTTTTTTTTTGAGGAAGATTAGCCCTGAGTTAACTACTGCCAATCCTCCTCTTTTTGCTGAGGAAGATTGGCCCTGAGCTAACTTCCATGCCCATCTTCCTCTACTTTATACGTGGGACGCCTACTACAGCATGGCTTTTGCCAAGCGGTGCCACGTCCGCATCTGGGATCCGAACCGGCAAAACCCGGGCTGCTGGGAAGTGGAACGTGCGAACTTAACCGCTGTGCCACCGGGCTGGCCCCTGAACTGTGTTCTTAAAAGCTCACTCTGTCTGTTGTGTAGACGAAGGATTGGAGTGAAAACAGGGAGACCAGCTAGGATAGTGTTGCAGTGGTACAGGCAAGAGGTGATGGTAGCCTGGATTAAGGTGTGGTAGAAAAGATGAAGAGAAGTAGGTGGATTTGACATGTATTCTAGAATTAGGATCGATAGCACTTTGTAGTTGATTGGAAATAGGGAGTAAGCATTAGGGAGATTTTAAGGCAAACTCCCAGCTTTCCAGGCTTTTCTAGGCTTGAGTGACAGGATAGCTGACGGAGCCATATACTGAGCTGGGAGCACCTGAAGGAGGAACAGGTTATGAGGAGGGGGAGGAAGAGTTCTATTTTGTACATGTTACCTGTGAGATACCCAGGAGAAAATGTTTAGTAGCAAAGAGTGTAGATATAGAAGACAAGAGAGCCCAGGACTTGGTCCTTGTCAGTCCTGAGGTCATGCAGATGTGGTATGGCAAGACGGCGAGATGCCTTGACAAGAGTGGATTTCAGAAGTGTGGGGCTGAGGGCCTAGAAACCTGAGTGGAGTGAATTGAGAAGTGAATGGGGGGTGAGAAAGTGGAAATCGCCTATATAGACATCTTTTCAAGAGGCTTGGCTTGAGAATTAGGGAAGGGGGCAGTGGTTGAAAGGAAATGTGGGGCCAGGGGAGAGTTTGTTGAAAGTGGTTGTTTGGATGCTGGTGGGAATGGCCCAGCAGAGGGTGAGGTTAAAGAAGCAGGAGAGGGAGGCGATGATCAGACTGTCACTGAGAAGGAACAGGCGGTAGGATCCATGAGGGACTGGCTTTTGTTAGGAGAGGAGGGCACTTCCTTGTGTAATGCAGGTGCGGGCCATCCATGGCTTGTAGATTTTAGATTCTCATCTGATGGCTTTGGTTTTCTCAAAAATAGGAAAGAAGGTCATCCTCTGAGAGTGAGAGGTGGGTGCTGGTTCTAGGAGAGGGAAGAAGAAATAAATTAGTTGTTGCAGAGAGTGGGAGAGGGTCTGACGAAAGAAACAGTAGGTTTGCTGGGAGTGACGAATACCATTTAAGGCCTTTCTCTTAATTCTATTCTCCTACCTTCATTTGGAGGGGCTTTAGGCTTCAGGAATGGTCTGGGGGCAGGACAGCTGACCCTGCCCTGAGAGCCCAACAGGATGCCTGGCAGTTCTTCAGGATATGGCCCTGACCCACTCACCAGCCTCATTTCTCATCACTCTGACTTAAATTACTTTCTGTCCCTGAACCCTGCTTCCTTTAGCCTAGAAGACACTTCCCTTCTTCTCTTCTTGGGCTATTTAAATAGTTAAGCATCTTGTGCCCTGAGCTGCTGCCCCAGATAAGGTCCCTGCCCTTCCTCAATGCCCTCTCAGCAGATGTCAGTCATACCTTTCCCCTGTCCTGACACAGTCTCAGGGACTGTGACTCTTTGGGCTCGTTCAGCCCCACTGGACTGTGATCTCCTTGAGGGCAGGGATGAATGAAAAGATCACCAGGTCATGCGAGCTGCCTATGTGAATTTTCACTCCCTGGAGGGAGCCCGGACCCTGGGGTAGTAGGGGTGTGGGGCTGTGAGCTGTAGAGTAGAGCTGTTGGACTGCATGCAGGCTCTCAAGAAGGAGGGTTGGGGGAGCTTAACTGTGACTTCTTCTGGGGTGGGACAAGGACAGGAGGGGTGAAGGGGCCTCTGGCATCATTGTGGTATGGGATTCCTTCCACCCACATTCACTGAGTGTTTTGGGTGTGCCCAGCATCATGCTAATCACTGGGCCTTTTGGGAGTTCATCATCCAGTGGGAGAGACAGAGTGTAAATGATGGTTAGGCCAACTTGTGACCATTTTGCTGCTTCTCCTGGGCCCAGAGGGAAGACTATTGAGCTAAGAGGTAGAACTTCACTTGCTTAAACTCTGAGGAACAAACAAGATGATGTGGGATAAAAGCCCCTTGAAAAGAGCTCTGATACCATAGGGCCATAAGAGGGAATTCATTTTTCACCTAGTTCTCAGGGAGCCTGCTCATCCCTGCTGCTCACATACGCTGAGGGACCAAGGGTACGAAGAAGCAGGCCCCAGGGACAGCGGCTTTGGCATGGCCTGAGCTCAGCAGTTCCTCCTGCTCTCACTGCTAGGGTCCATCCTCATGACTGCCCCCAGGGAAGTGGCTCTCTGCGCCATAGCACTGACCTTGGGAGTGGCCTTGCAACCCCTTTGGAGGGTGGATTGCTAGGCCTGGCCCTGATAAAGATAGTGCTGCTTCCTGGCAAGGTTGTGGAATAGCCAGCCCTTCCCTTGTGTTTTCTTTGTCCCTGGCACAGGGATTAGACAGACTGATAGAGACAGAGGCCAGGATGGTAGGACAAACATAGCCCCTGGAAGGAAACTCTTTGCAGCAGGAAAGGGAGGGGACATGGCAACAAGGACACTAGCATTGCCTTTCCAGAAATGGAAGAGAATAGAGTCCTGGGATGCAGAGATGCTCTTCCTATGGCCTGGGGGGCAGCAATCAATTGTGGGGTCTGGTCAGCATGGGGGCCAAGACCTTTGCTTGGGGAGACGGGCAAGAGGGCGGGGCGGACCCTACAGATAGAACTGTGTGGTTCCCTCATTTTCCTTATCTGTGGAGCAGTCAGGTCTCCTCTCCCTGTCCTGAGAGATTGATGGATGGCCGTTCAACTCCTTCCTTCTGGAGCCTCCCCCACGTTCACAGTTAGTCCTCTTGCTTAGTGGCTGGGTGTCTGAGTATCATGGGAACAGAGCTGTGGTCTGAGAGGAGGAGGAGACTGGGTCCTATTGCATGGTAGGGCAGATTAGAGACCCTGGAAAAGAGAGGGTGGGAGGGGAAACCAGCATCTGGTCATTTTGTGTAGGACCTGGGAGTGGCAGTCACCTGGCCTGCCACCACCCACTTTCCCCATCACTCTTCTGCAGGTGTTAGAGCTGCGGCGGCCCATGGATTCCCGGCTGGAGCACGTGGACTTTGAGTGCCTTTTCACCTGCCTCAGTGTGCGCCAGCTCATCCGAATCTTTGCCTCACTGCTGCTGGAGCGCCGGGTCATTTTTGTGGCAGACAAGCTCAGGTAGGGCCCAGCAGAGCAAGGTGAAGAAGAGGGGGAAGGCACATCTAGTAATTAATTGAACATGTACTTACGAGCCTTGGTATGTGCCAGCTACTGTGGGATTAGTATGTGGGGGTGTGTGTGTATGTGTGTGGTAAATACCAAATGGAGAGGGAAAGGCTAGCACACCTGGGAAGAGAGGATATCTGAGGGAGCAGGGCTTGACAGCACACAAGATGGCAGGATTGAGAACCCAGTGGAGGACTTGGCCTGAGGGAAGAGAAGGGACACCACTTCTTTTGCAACAGCCAAGATTGTACAGGTACAAATATATTTATATGGAAGAAGGTAACAAAGGAGATTTCTAGGTGATGGCCACATTTCCTCTGGAGAGAGAGGCAAGGCCATTTCTGTGGCATGCTGAGTTTGAGGAGAGTGATGAACTGTAGGAAGAGCCACCCTTAGGAAGGGGCAAGGGCACTGACTAGGGATAGTACGAGGAGTGCTGAGCCACCCAGTGAGGGGACCAGTGAGGGTGGCAGCTGGAGAAGGTAATTGACTGGAGGCCAGGCAGTAGGGGATTTGTGGAGAAGGACCAGGTGAGGCATTGGGGGTGCTGAGGAGGATAGTGGTCAGAGGAAGGTTGACTAATCAAACTAGGAAAGGGAAAAAGAAGATGTCCAGGGACTGGAGGTGCCAGTGCGTCAGGGGAGCTGGTTTAGGAGGCATAAGAAAAGAGCTGGATAGATCATAAGTCTTGATCCAGAATGTTGGCATTTATGATTTTAGAAGTAGAGGAGTTCCAGATGTCAAGATCTGGCTGTGGGAGGAGTGGCAGAAGTGTCTCTGGACATGAGTCATTCTAGAAGAAGCCGAGCTCTTCTGGCAGCCAAGGTTTTATTTATGTATTTATTTATTTATTTATTGAGGAAGATTAGCCCTGAGCTAACATCTGCCGCCAATCCTCCTCTTTTTGCTGAGGAAGATTGGCCTTGAGCTAACATCTGTGCCCACCTTCCTCCACTCCGTATGTGGGACACCTGCCACAGCATGGCTTGACATCAGTGTGCAGGTCCACGCCCAGGACCCAAACCAGCGAACCCTGGGCCGCCAAAGGGGAGTGTGCAAACTTAACTGCTGCGCCACCTCCACTGGCCAGCCCCAAGGCAGCTAAGGTTTTAGAAAAGAGTGTCTTGGGGCCAGCCTAGTGGCGCACCGGTTGAGTTTGCACATTCTGCTTTGGAGGCCTGGAGTTCACGGTTCAGATCCCAGGTGTAGACATGGCACTGCTCAGCAAGCCATGCTGTAGCAGGTGTCCCACATATAAAGTGGAGGAAGATGGGCACAGATGTTAGCTCAGGGCCAGTCTTCCTCAGCAAAAAAGAGGAGGATTGGCGGCAGATGTTAGCTCAGGGCTAATCTCCCTCAAAAAAATAAAAATAAAAATAAATAAATAAAAAAGAGTGTCTTAGTCTGTTCCAGCTGCAGCAACAAAATACTGCAGACTAGGTAGCTTATAAACTACAGAAATCTATTTCTCATAGTTCTGGAGGCTGGAAGTCCAAGATCAGGGTGCCAGCATGGTGGCATTCTGGTGAGGGCTCACTTCGTGGTTCATAGCTGCACCTTCTTACTGTGTCCTCACATGGTGGAAGGGGCAAAGGATTTCTGTGGGGTCTCCTTTATAATAACACTAGTCCCAGTCCTGAGGACTCCACCCCATGACCTAAGCCTCTCCCAAAGGCCCCACCTCCTAATGCCATCATATTTGGGGGTTAGGATTTCAGCATGTGAATCTTGAAGGACATAAACATTTAGACCATAGCACAGCCTATTTGTGAGGGGTGGGACAGGGAGGGAGAGGATGAGATCTTGGCAACACATTGTGTATTTTTTGGTTGAAGAATCCATCACAGGAAGCAGTGGTTTCTCTAGAGTGGTGGAATTATTTCAGTAATTTAGACATTTATTTAGTTGTCTGCTGTGTGCCATACCATATGCCAGGTGCTGATATGAGGGGTAGAAAAGAAAGATCCTCTTTCTGGTATGTCCCCCAATAAGCCCAGGATTCCTAGGGTATTTATTTCTGTATGTATGAGGGCGTAATGAGGGGAGCAGGAGAAATGGACTCCCAAATGCCCTCACAGGGCACTGGGGCAGGAACCGAGGCCCACCTTCAGCCCAGAAGGGAGAAGGAAGAAAGATCAGAGCTGCTGACTTTTTCCAGAGAGTGCCAGGTTTAGAAATGAAAACTGCCCATGCTCACTTTCTGTCACAGCATCAGTTTTTCTGTATCCCACAGTTCTATGTATTTCATGGGGCCATAAGGCCCTCATGAGGGGACCAGGCCTGGAACTGCAACTGGCCAGATATGGCAGCTCCACAGTGCCCCTGTCTGCTGCCTTACTGGCATCCATGTTCATTGTCTGCCAGCAAAGCCCCTGGCTGCCCAGCTCTGAGGCTCTGGTTTGGCCAGACCTTGGTGCCTCTAACAGAACCTGGACCCTGAGATTTCTTTTCCTGAAGGTTCCATTCCCTCACTCAGGGCAGAGCCACCTCTTTGCCATCCCCACCCTTAGCCCAGCTCCAGTAGGGCTGTGAATACAGCTATTGTTTCCTGTGGCTAAAACTGCCTCTGAGCACATTCCAGGACAATTTTGGGAGGAAAATACCTCAGGACCTTGTTCTTGGCCTGGCTCAGCATTCAAGTTTTGCCAGTCTCGGGTCTTAGAAAAGGTGTTCTCTCTGCTCGGGATCTGCCTCTGACTGGAGAGGGGCAGGGTGGGCAGCCCAGTGATGGCACATAGGCCGGGACTGGGGTCAAGGCATAGTAAGCCCAGCCAGCTCATCTTGTGTTGCTCACGTTTTAGGTTTTCCACAAGTCCTGCGTCCCTCTGGCCCAGTTCTGATGTCTGTATTTGTGTGTGTATGCACGTGCACACACAGGCTGTGCAGTGATCAGACCTGGGGCTTGTACAAAGCCTTCTGCCTCCCAAGCCCTAGTCCCATTGGAGGGGATTGTGGAGATCAGTGTGTTCCTCGACCCTGAGATAGCTCTTTTCTGGATCTTTCTGAGATGGCTCTCCTTAGAGTGTGGGGAGCTGCTGTCCCCAGGGAAAGGGCTGTCAGGGCCAGGACAGCTGTCTCTGCCTCAAGGCTGAGCAGTATTTTAGATGTCCATAGGGTGGCAGGACAACCAAGCAACGTACTGCCTGACAAATACTTGTGAACATCCAGAGGTCCTTCTAGAAAAGGGGCTTTGTTTCTGTCGTGGACCGGAACCATGTTCTCTGACTGGTGGGGCATTAGTCATGAAAGGGTAAGGAGCCCTGCTGGGGCTGGTCATGAGAGCCCAGGGCTTCTATGACTAATAGGGCCCAATAGATGTGGAGGGACGGGGTGGGAAAGTCAAGCATGAAGATGACCTTGACTCTAGCCTCTGACTCCTCATCTGTAATGTGATCCCTAGGGAAGGGCCCTTGACTCTCCTCCTGACGGATGGAGTCACTTCAGGCCAGGTGTGTCTCCTGTGTTCAGTGGTGCCCCGCACCAGCCCTCAGCACACGTGGGGAGTGTGCACTCACTTCTGTGCCCTGGAGCTAGCACCCTAGGGATTTCCTCCCTGTCTCCCATTGGTCCTTCTGCTTGGACAGCCAGCCCTGTGGTGCTCCTAGGTTTGGAGGCCTGTATCCTCCTCTAGGCCAAGAGAGGGATGACCCCACTGAGACTCAAGGCTATTTTTTGAAGCCTTGAGAGGAAAGATGGGAATGGGCACCTTTTTCAGCTTGATAAGAATGGTACCATCCTCCTCGCCTCAGTCAGTGGTCAGACCATGTTTTCCAATTAAGGAGAGGAAGGACTCGATAGAGGGCAGAGCAGTAGAAGTAACACTGGGCTGGGAGACAGAAAACTGGTTGTGTCCCAGGTCTGCCACTTATGACCAAACTGACCTTGGGTATCTGTGGTCCCAGCTGTAACATGTAGAATTGATAAGATGACCTCTCTAGGGCTTTCCAGCTTTTACATGCTGTCAATTTGTGATCAGTTCCTGCTCAGCTTACCTTTGCAGTTCCTGGCCAAAGCTGATACTCCCACACTAGGTCAGGCCTACCTGTGCATTTGGGTGGCCTTTGAGGGGTGTATGTGAGTCTCTTCTGTGTTCTAGTGTTGCTATGTACCTTTATGGCTATTTCTAGGTAGAGTCACCAAAAAGAGTAGTACCAGTGTCCTCGAGGCCCTGAGCAGTGGGAATGTGGGGTCTTCCCCAGTCTGCAGGGTCAGACACAGGCCTGAGCCCCATTGGCATTTTTGTTGGATTGGGAGGTTTAACATAAAAGGATGTCCTGAACCCTCGGCAGGCTCTAACTACCGTTTCCAGAAGGTGCTGGGCCTGGGCTCATGTGCTTTGTTTCTGTCTGTCCACCAGTACCTTATCCAGCTGCTCCCATGCTGTGGTGGCCTTGCTCTACCCCTTCTCCTGGCAGCATACCTTCATTCCTGTCCTCCCAGCCTCCATGATTGACATCGTCTGCTGTCCCACCCCCTTCCTGGTTGGCCTGCTCTCCAGCTCCCTCCCCAAACTGAAGGAGCTGCCTGTGGAGGAGGTGGGCCACTTGGGGAACCAGCTGAGGGGAAGGGTGGAGGGAGGGTTGGACAGAAGGAACAGGAACCCCCAGGAGGGAAGGGCAGAGGGGGAAGGAAGGGAGAAAGGCTGCTGGGATCTTCTCATTTGTGGTGTCTGGGCCTCTCTACCCAGCTCTTATCCTTTCTCCCTGGGAGGTCTTCCCCTGGCTGGAGTTATTCCTGTTATCTGACCCTGGGAATAGGGAGGTCTGGAGGCCTGGGGAGGGCATTGCAGGGATGCATACCCTGAATCACTGCCACTAAACTCTCTTTCTCAGGCACTGATGGTGAATCTGGGATCTGACCGATTCATCCGACAGGTAAGAGGGGTACACCGCAGTAGGTGGCCCGCCCTAGGGTGAGTGCTTGTTTGATGCACGCTCCAGAGCACCCAACACTGGCACACACACTACTCAACCTTCACAGCCTGTTTGTTGAGCTCTCTGGGTTCCATATTCACAGAATAGACAAGGGTAGGGAGAAGGTGATCTGAGAAGTCTTGACCTCAGCAGGATCTGCCTTTCTGGTTGGCATCATCACCTTCTGGAAGGCAGCATGGGAGTGCAAAGAACATGGCCTGGAAGTCTGAAGACTTGACCTCTGGTTTCTGCCACCTTGGAGCCATGTGATCTTGGACAGGCCTCTCTGAGCCAGAGTTCTCATCTCTAAAACAGGCATGGTGGTAACACCTGCCTTGAAATGTTGCTAAGGGATTACACATGATGCATAGAATGCTATGGAATGTAAAGGTTTGCAATCATTGTTGCACCTTCAAAAAGCCTCCTGGCTCTCCACAGAGGAGCACAACCCAGTGCTGTACCCTCTGGAAATGTACTTTCTGTTACGCACCACTGACAGAGCTCTGACTCCTGGGTACAAGGCATCAAGGTATGGGCCTTGATGAACTAGAATGTAGAGGCAGGACAGACAGCCTAACCTCATACCTGAGACACAGGCTGGACCACAATCTCCCTGCCCCAAGCCAAGCTCTGCTTCCCACCTGGAGCTGAAGATGGAGGAATTGGGGAGAGTTTATCAGGGTACTGGGTGAGGAACCTCTTGCTTGTCCTGGGCACAGTGGGCGGTGAATGCCACTGGCTCCACCACTTTTTATCTGTGTGATCTTGATTGAGTTTCTTAACTTCTTTCTGAGCCTCAGCTTTTCATCTTAAAATGAGTTTGATAATAGTATCAGGGTTATTGGGAGAATTAAATGAGATTATATCTTTAAGCTTCTCAGACAGGGCCTGGCTCAGAGTAAGTACTCAATCAGCATCAGCTATGGTTATCGTCACTGTGTGTGTTCCTTCTTCCGCAGATGGATGACGAGGACACATTGTTACCTAGGAAGTTACAGGCTGCTCTGGAGCAGGCTCTAGAGAGGAAGAACGAGCTGATCTCCCAGGACTCTGACAGCGACTCCGATGATGGTGAGTGAGGCCTGCCCTGGGCAGAATCAGCTCTGGTCCCAGACTCCCTTTGCTCTGGATCTGGGCCTCATGGGGCCGGGACCCTGTTTCTATGCACCAGACCCTTCTGGCTGATGAGGCTCAAGGTATAGGACCTTGGTCTCATTCTAGCCTAGAATTCTCTAGTTCCACTACCAGTGGGGTTCAGGAAGATATGGCTTGAGTGGGTCTGAGGGGAGAGAAGTATTGTGGTATTTTATCAAAGGGAGTTCAAAACATAAACAACCTTGGGGCTGCTTCTAGGGTGGCCCAGGCTATAAAGCTGCCCTCTTCCTTTAATTCTTCTCTACCTCAGGAGGTTTGGGAAGGATAACCCAAAGACATGTGGCAACCACAAACACTCTTCTTGCTAACAGAAAACTAGTTATTCCTCCTTCTCAGGCCCTGCCTTGAGCCAGTGCAGGAGGTGGAGGGGACTTCTGTGAAGCCAGGAAAACCACCGAGGGTGCGGGGTGTACGGAGAGTGGTCCTCTGGTCTGATTTCCACTCTCATTTATGTAGCAAGGATTTACCAGCTTCCATGTTCAGAGCATAGTTTCTGACCTCCTGGCTCATGGGCTAGTTACAAGCCCAGGGGCACAAGAGATAAATTTTCAAGAACAGATAAGTGGTTCTGGCTGGAAGTGCTGTTGGTGAGAGGGACGCACCACCAGCTGGAGATTGGAGTTGCCGGTTGGAGATTGCAGGCTCTTGACTTGAACCTCAAAGATTTTCTTTTCTCTTCCAGAATGTAATACCCTCAATGGGCTGGTATCGGAGGTGTTTATCCGGTTCTTCGTGGAGACTGTTGGGCACTACTCCCTCTTTCTGACCCAGAGTGAGAAGGGGGAGAGGGCCTTTCAGCGAGAGGCCTTCCGCAAGTCTGTGGCTTCCAAGAGCATCCGCCGTTTTCTTGAGGTTTTTATGGAGTCGCAGATGTTTGCTGGCTTCATCCAAGACAGGGAGCTAAGAAAGTGTCGGGCAAAGGGTAAGGCCAGAAGAGCTTGGGATTGGGGGCAGTGGGGCCTCTTCTCTCACTTCTGCTACTCGCAGGGCTGAATAGCTAGGCACTGTGATAGAAGCTCTTGGGTGTAGGCTAGGGCCAGGCCTCTTAACATCCCTTTTCTTCTGACAGAAACTTCCAAGAGTGCTTTCTTCTCCTCCTATCCTAGGAAATGCCTTCTTAGGGCTGTGGCTCATCCCCACCAAGAGCAGCATGCCATTGGTTGCCCATCCGCTTCTCTGATGCCCTACTTATTCAGAGCAAAAGACCAGACTGAGCAATTTAGGGGGTTCTGAGAGTCCAGGGGTCGGGAATGCTCTTGAAGAGAATTGAGCTAGCTCTTTGTCTTAGGTTGGTGGCAGTCTGCATTCAGAGCAGAAGGTCATCTTACCTCTCGTTATTGCATCAGCTTTGCTCACTCTAGGGCTCTTTCATCTCATCAAGATCTTTCTGTATAACCTCAGGGTTATTCTGTCCACTAATATTGTCCATTTAGTCTAAGAGACCTTTTTGAAACAGCATGGTAGAGTGGTATAAAAGGAACTAGAGAAGGTGTCCACCTGGGGCAGCTGTGAAACAGGCATGGCATCTCTGACATGCAGCTCAGGAACGTGCCCCAGGAGGCACGGTAGTGAGGGCCTCCTGCTATCAGCAGTGAGCACAGTAAGATGTCATTAACGATAGTTTTGAAGAGCAAGTCTGAATTCTAAGATGCTCCTATAAATTATAATTGCAGATCCTTGGTTTCCCTTTCTGGGATGTGTGCCCCATTGTCCCCCTCCAGTAGGCCCCACTCCCTTCCTCCAGTGACTGTTGTCTTCCCTGTTCCTCTTTCTCCTCTTCCCCAGGCCTCTTTGAGCAGCGAGTGGAGCAGTATTTAGAGGAACTCCCAGACACTGAGCAGAGTGGAATGAATAAGTTTCTCCGAGGTTTGGGTAAGCAGCCTTGTCACTGATGAGACAGATGTTCGGCAAGAAGGGAGCGGCTGGGGGATCTGTACCCCAAACTACTCTAAACTAATGCCACTGGGTATTTATACTGGGGCTGTAGACAGAGCAGGAAGAGATCCTTGGTGAAGAGAAGGTTCCCAGCCCAGTGCTCCAAGGGCATTTAGTACAGCATTTACTAAACTACAGAACCAGGAGAAAACCAGATTTCTCATGTAAGTCAGGTCTTTTTGGGTGTACTCCTTCCTGAGTGAATACAAGGGCCATTAGGGCCAGTGAGCTTTCCTCTAGGCCATAAGGGGTCTTTCAAAAGTAGCAGTGCCAGAGTGCCCTTCTCTGAAAACCTCCACCCCTTTCAAAGATCTCAGCCAGTTCCATCACAGAATCATAGCATGTCTCAGTTTAAAGGGAAATTGAGGCCAAAGAAGTTAAGTGGCTTACCTAAAGCCACCCAGTGATTAATACCAATGTCCTAATTAGAGCTCTGGTGTTTTCACTATCCTGGATCAGATCTATCACAGCTGAAATCCAGTCTTTCTAATCCTTTCTCTCCCACCGAGAGGGTGAGGACTCTTGGAAGAGATGATACTGAAACATTCTCACCCTTGCCCTGTCTGGCCCCACAGGCAACAAAATGAAGTTCCTCCACAAGAAGAATTAAGCCGCTTTCCCAGTAACGGAGTCCAGTGCTTTGCAGAGCTTCGAGCCTGGGGAGGGGCCCAGCCCGGGACCCTCTGGGCTGCTGTGGCCGCTCTGCCCCCACAGACTCCACCCTCCAAGCCAGCCCACCTCTGCCTTCACATATCCCGGGATACTGTTTGTAAATAATCTGCTGTAAGCTTCCTTATCTGTTTTTGTAACAAGCAAAGAGAATCTGGTAAATATTTGTATATTCCCAAGGGGCCGGGTGCTTTCCTGCCTGCCCGAGCATGGATGAAGTTTTGCTGGGTGCTGGTGACTGGCCAATTATGTGCAGCTGACTGTCTCAGCCGAACCACTGATCTTCCCCTGGAGGCTCCTGGCCTGCCTGCCTGAGGCCCCTGCTGCCAGTCTTGGGCCCTGGAGAGCAGATGCTGTGTTGCTGTGTACAGAAGGACTTTTTCTTTTTTTTTAAATCTTAGAGTTTCTATTTTTTCCTAGTAGTCCCCCTCCCCTAACCCTGTTTTTGAAAGGCAAAGGCCAATCAATCTACATTTGCAGCATGGTACCAGGTCTTGGGCCTGGCCATCTCTTGTTCCTCCCACCCTTGTGATGGTCAGTGAGTCATGGGAAGCCCCCCAGCGCAGCCAGTGCTCTCCAGGCCCGGCTCCCAGTCAGTGGTGGCCATGATGCGGTACAGGGCATCCTTCCTTCCCACCATGTACGGGTGTTCTCAATAAACAGTGTACAGTTGTTTGGGCCCAGAGCCCCATGTGTTCTTTGGCTTCATTATCTAGAGTTGTTTCTCTTGGGGGATGGGGTGAGATAGGCCAATCAGGGATGAAGCACCATTATGCAGGAAATTGATTACTTGATTAAGAGTTTCGGGGCTGGCCCTGTGGCCGAGTGGTTAAGTTCAACCACTCAGCTTCGGTGGTCCAGTGTTTCGCTGGTTCCAATCCTGGGCATGCACATGGCAACGCTCGTCAGGCCACACTGAGGTGGCGTCCCACACGCCACAACTATAAGGACCTGCAACTAAAAAAATATACAACTGTGTACTGGGGGGATTTGGGGAGAAAAAGAAAGAGTTTAGCTTCAGTGTGGGTCACTGACCTCCCCTGAAATCGAGTTCTCTGGCCTGAGTTGTATGACGGGTCTTAGAGGTATCTTGGAAGAGACCTTTTAAATCATTGTCCTAGTTCAGCTTCCCTCTCCAGTAGCCAACTGTTCAGATTCTATGTAAGTGTGTCCAGTGATGGAAGGAATGCTCATTGCCCTTTGGCTCCACTATTAGGTGAATCTTAACATTTTCCTGTTCAGTATGAAGCCCTTAAGACATCACTGGGTATCCTGACATTGGTGTAGTGAAGCCTAGCCAAAGCCAACCCAGGGCTTGCTCACAGCCCTGGCCCAATGCCTACAGCTCTTCCATGTCACACTGTGAATAGGTTTTTTCATTGGAACTCTAGGTTTGAATATAGGAAGTTCTGGTACATTCTGTGGAAGATCAAGAAGAGAGAGAAGCAGGATGGGCAATATGGGTGGCTTAGGCTTTCCACCCACCCAAGGCCTTCACAGAGCAGAGACCTTGAAAATTCCCAAGATGAGGCATTAAGTGAGAACTCTCTTCCTTGGTATTGGGTTTGGGTCTGGCAGGATTTGAACCACAGGGTAAAGTTTCCCTGTCCTTCCACCCTAGTCTACTTAAACAGGAGGCAATCACATCCTGAGTTCTCTTCCCTCCTTTCCCCATCTCCATGGAGGCCTGTGCAGGTCCCAGCCTGTCCATGGTTTGGGCTTGCTATCTGCCTCATAGGGCAAAGTAGAGGATTTGTCTTTTGGGAGGACAGAGTCGTCTTTGAAAAATCCTCCTACATAGTGGGCTGTGGCATCTTTCAGGAATAGGAGGGCAGGGATTGAAGCCTCACAGGTCTGGGTTTTCAACTGAGGTAGAGAGAGGACAGTGATCATAACCAGAAAGTCTGGAGTGAGGTATAGTTACTTCCAGAACTTGTCACTGTTAACACAGCCTGGGCTTCATGGCAGCCATAGAAGTGGATTCCTTAATAATAAAATAATACAGTTTCCAAAAAATGCTATTTCTTTTTCCTTTCTTCTCCCTCTCTTTTCTAATGCGGCTCCAAAGAATCCTCAGACATGTGATCAGATCACAAGATATATTGATGCAAATTCTTTTTTTGTAAAATTTGAAACTTTTATGTGTCTTGAAAATCTTAAGATACCTAAGATTAACCCTAGGGATTCCTTCCTCCTACTACAGCCATAGCTCTCATCCCAATTCAGAAAATGCATACGGGCTTGGAATGCGCTGCAAGGGCCCCTGCAGTGACTACTATGGGCAAGGCACAGAGTCTTATGGGGAAGGTAGAGGAGGGTGTGTCCAGGGGGGCTGGGTTGGGGTTGACAAAAAGTGTTCGAGGCTTCTTTCCAAGCTCTGCTTTCACATGATCTCTGGACCCCTAAGCAGATGGTTCTCAACCCTGTTAGATCCAGCACTTTCCTTTTCTATAGCAAAGACTACCTTTCCCCTTTACTATCCTGAAATGAAATTCAGGTAACATAACCTGCCTAAACACATTTTAACTGTAATAGAAAAAGGGAGAAATAAAAGGAAAGTATTTTGGGGGCTGGCCCGGTGGTGCAGCGGTTAAGTGCGCACGTTCTGCTTTGGCAGCCAGGGGTTCGCTGGTTTGGATCCCGTGTGTGGACGTGGCACTGCTTGGCAAGCCATGCTGTGGTAGGCGTCCCACATATAAAGTAGAGGAAGATGGGCACGGATGTTAGCTCAGGGCCAGTCTTCCTCAGCAAAAAGAGGAGGATTGGCAGTAGTTAGGTCAGGGCTAATCTTCCTGGAAAAAAAAAAAAGGAAACTATTTTGTTATAAAGTATGTATTTAAATATGTAAATACTTGGGCAGAACTGTACTAGAAGATACAATGAAGTCAGATGCTTACGCCATACACAGAATTACTGTGAGTACAATGCTACACGTGCAGACAGATAAAAGTGTGTTGTATTAGCAACTCAGATTCTGCTGAGTAGGCTGTTATCATTGGTAAGTTTTCTGAAATGAACAATTTTTGGTAACATTCTGAACAAAGTACAGTATTTGGAATCCTGGAAAACAGAAATTATGAAAACTTTAAAAATTTTTGATTATGTGTAAAGTGGAGTTAGGTTCTAAGCTAGATTTTTTCTGTTGTTTAAATCAACCCATACATTGCAGGACATCTAGCATCCCTGCTTGCTTCTCCTCCATGACTGTGAGGAACAAAAAAATCCCCCAGACATTTCCAAAACGCCCCCTAGAGGATGGTGTTGCCACCATTGAGAACAAGTGTCCTTAAACAGTGCCTGACACAGCTGCTGAGGGGCAATGCAGTGTCTCTTCTGCCGGAAGTCCCAGTTGACTATGGGGTGTGAGCTCTCCCGTATTCTGGAGCTAAGAAAGGCCCTGGGTTGTCTCCTGTGAAATCAGTCTGAAAACTTTTAGAGCCGGGCAGGCTGCCCCATCACATCTTTCTAAATGCTCTTTTCAGTAAGTAACCATGGTCTGGCAAACTAGTGCTGAAATGAGGCGTCTGGGCTTTTTAAAGGCAATATTTTGAAGGAGTTCCTATGGAAAGCAGTATTATTCCAACTCTAGTTCACAATGGATGGTCTGTGGAATAGCGCCCCAAGAAAATAACTCAATTATAATCACAGCTCAGTTAAATTTTTGTTAAAAATTATACCATTTCACATGTAGACTTGTAACCTACCTTGTACCCAAAATGACTTACTTATAAGGGTACATAAACAGGATATTAAAAACAAAAAACAAAAACAGTGGGAATGAAAGTAAAACAAAAATTGGGCTTAGGGGCCGTCCTGGTGGCGCAGCGGTTAAGTGCGCACGTTCCACTTCTTCGTGGCCCGGGGTTTGCTGGTTTGGATCCCGGGTGTTGACATGCCACTGCTTGGCAAAAGCCATGCTGTGGCAGGCGTCCCACGCATAAAGTAAAGGAAGATGGGCACGGATGTCAGCTCAGGGCCAGTCTTCCTCAGCAAAAAGAGGAGGATTGGTGGCAGGTGTTAGCTCAGGGCTAATCTTCCTCAAAAAAAAAAAAACAATTGGGCTTAAAATAGAGCTGGAAATGAAGTATACACTTTAACCTATATTCTTACACCATACACAGTTAGTTTCTAGAGCCCAACAACATGGTGGTATGCGATCCAAAACATCTTAAATTTGCCTTGGGGGGGGTGGGGGTGGGCGTAATAGGTCGTGTAAACTCTAGAACAAGAGAAAATATTACTTTCCAGCCAAAGCAAGTTACTGCTAATTCTTTTTAGTGCATTTGTATTGCCTTTTAATACGAAAGTAATAAGCACTTGGTTAAGTAAGAAACTCAAACTGTACCAAAACATTCATCACCTCCCTGCCCTCCCCAACCTCATGAGGCAATCCCTTCTCTGTTTTATGTCCTTCCAGAACATTTCCATGTGCGTACTGGCATTTTTTCAGCCCAGGGTACCTTGAACATAATTGGCGCCGATTCTTTTTGAGAACTGAAACAAAGTTAATTCTGAGAGGTGTGGAAACCCCCATCTTGAAAGTGTACATAAAGACCACGCCTCTTGTTCTTAAACGCAGCCGAAGTGGGATTTGAAGTGCCGCGAGGTTGGCGGAGACGCCCACTCTGAAGGGGGCCCACGCGGCACGAGAACCGGGGCCCGAATTAAGCCTCCCGCCTGGCCTGGCGGTCTTCCCGCCCCACGACCCGGCCGGCCCCGCCCTCTACCGGAAATGGCTGAGCCGAGGGACGGAGCCGGCGCCTATAGTGCTTCCGGTCACAGGGTCAGCGTGTGGGGGAGAGGTCAAGGTGCCCCCGGAAGTGGAACCTCACGCCTTCCGGAAGCGGCTCTCGGGGGCGGAGGCGGCGAGCTGAGCCGAGGCGGGTGTCGTGAGGGCGCCGCGGAAGCCGGGCGTTTTAGACCAACCGGGGAGGCCGTGGGAGCGTCGGGCAGAGCAGAGCTTTGGCCACCGGAAGGCACGTAGCCTCCCGCCCTCTGGTGTAGGCGCGCATCTTCCGTTTGTTTTCGTCCCCAGGGGCTGCCTGCTCTTGGGCTAGCTATCGAAGGGGAATGTTTATTTGAAGTGAAAACTTAAATCCGATTTAGCACATTTTGACAATGAGGACTGATTTTACAAATCATGTGGCAGACATTTCCCATAAATCGAGTTATAGCTGCAGCACCGAGATTCGGATGAAAATATATTTAAAGCACATATACATTCGGCTAGAAATTATACCCTTAGCAGTGCAAACTTAAGAGAAAATTTAGCTGTCAACCTGATGTGTTAGGCGATATCATTTTCTTCACAATTATTTTAAGAGATATGTGAACAAAAAGTGAAGGCCACGGAGTTAGCGGGGCATCTGATAAAACTGTTCCCTGTATTTGAGGGAACCGCATTAACCCTGTGTACTCATTGTGGGCCTCTGTGCCTCCAGGACAGGCTAGTCACTGCTTGGCAGTCTCATGAAGTTTCCTACGCATTGACTGTTTTGTATCTCAGCAGAGGTTCACTCTGAACTGAAATAGAAAACCAAAACGTATCCTTTGCCTTTGATCCCATAAAACAAGCCAAGCGATCTAGTTAAGTCAGTGGCCTTCATTTATTTGGGACGTGAATGCCTGGCTTTTCACCAGTTACCCAACTTCCTTCGGCAGCATTACCACCTGCAGAGCAATCAAAGCACAGGCCCAGCTATTAGCTGTAGATACTGGTGAGTGAGCAAGCTGGACGAAGGGATCAGTAGCTGCCCTTCCCAGGACAGCATATGGGATGGCACATTATCTGGGGGTCTCTTCCATTTAGAATGGCTGTACTAACTAGTGACTTTCATTTAGTGTGTCCATCTGCACCTCCGTACAGGATTGGGATGAGGACTATCTTATCCAACCCTTCTGTTTCTGGATAGTTATGCTACCACAGGGTGGCAACAATGAATTCCTGGAGAAGAACCTGGCCTTTCAGGGACTAGTGATCTCCTAAACCACACCCTTTCAGGCCTAACAATTTTGCTGTCAGCCCCACCTCAAATGAGTCAGTAAGTCCTGTCCCTCAAGTCTCCTGAATCCTATTCCTTTTCAGTTGTCATTCCCATTTTCTTGGTCCTGCCTCCAGCCTCCCACTGTAGCCCAGTCTCTCAACCACAGCCTGGTTAGAGAGCAAGCCTTCTCTCCAGGCCCATCTCCCACACACCTCCCCCCTATTTACCTAACCTTTCCAAACTGGTTTCCTTAAATGCACGTTTTGCTCTTCCCTCTTCTTGGACCCACTTTCCCTCTGTCTGAATCACACCAAGGAGGTTGACTTCTTGTCTGCTTCTGTAATAGTTCACGTTACCTAAGTTACTAAGAGTCAAACAAAAAGTTTAGTAAATGCTTTCCATTCAATCCACACAATCCTCAAGTAGGTACCTGCACCTAAATTTTAAAAATGAGAAAATTGGACTAAACCTAAGTCATACAGCTTATTAGGTTTGGATCTAAATTTCAAACCCCATCTGAATCTTAAGACACTATATACATTTCTGTACCTTCAGTGTCTAGTCAAAATCAAACATTAAATGGAGTTTCTGAATTCTTTATCAACTACTGACCACCTGAAGCCTCAGCTTCCATATTAGAAGCCCTCCCAAAAGACATCAAGGGAAAACCCATCATTTTTACCTTTCTCCCTCAGCACCATTATGCAAGAGACAAATCAATGACCCAGTTATTAGTCTGTCCAACTGAGTAAAGCCTTCCTGACACCTTTTAACTCTCCAATATCCAAATCAATTAAGTTTTCCTGCCCTGTGCTCCCTTATGCTTGATAGTCCCATATATCCTCAAAGGTTGTCATGAGATTTGTCCCATAGAAGGTCATGGTCCCCAGCCTATGGTCATCCCATAGAGCACTAGGGAAACAACCCTTCACCAAACTTAGTGTGGAGTAGACTACACCATCTAGGTTTGTGCAAGTACATCCTATGATGTTCACACAATGATGCAATAAATCACTTAATGCATTTCTCAGAACACATCCCTGTGAAACGACATGTGACTGTAATAAGAGTTTTAGTGCCACTGTAACTATTTTTTTGGTCAGGATACCACACCAGACTGCAAGTGTTATTTTGGGTCAGAAAATTTTCAAAATTTTGGGAACTATAAAAATTATAGCAAATTTTAATTTACCCTGAGATCTATGAGGGTCCTATCTGCATGCAAGCATTAGTCACCATCACGGTTGTGCAGGAGATACAAACCCCAGAAAACCTGATGCCTTCAGGATTACCAAATTTCTCTACTGGATACATTTCAGACTAGAAGAAAAACTGTTAGCATTTCATGACGTATTTCTATCAACATTAAGACTCCTATGCACAGGCACCCATAAATCCTGACAAGTGCTCTCTAGAATCCAAACCACTTTGATATAAAAGCCCTGCTGTGTTTAAAATTCAGATTGCTGGACCCAAGATTTTGGTTATAACTTACAACGGCTTGGTCCAAGATGCGGGAGCCAAGTGGAAAAACCTTAGATTCAGGAATTAAGTCCCGAACTGCCTCAATCCTATCACTCTGTCCTCTCTTTAAAATGTGACCCATCAAAATCTTGCAAAGACCATGCTGCATCAAAACTGAGACCTCCCCTTTTGAGCCTCCTGGAAAGTTAAGGGCACATTCTCCCACTAATTGTAAATTCACAGTATACAATGCAAAGAGGCCCTTCAACTATAAGATACACGTGTCATCAACAGGTATCATTCTTACTTTATAAATGAAAAGGTTCAAGTTAGGTAACCTGCAAAGACCTCTAAGCATTGGTGCTATCTCTTGCACATTTTCTTTCTTAGCAGAGTTGGCAGAGGAGTCCAGGCCCTTACCCTTAACTCCTAGGTTAGGTGGATTTCTGATGTACAGGTAGAGAGGCAGAGGTGCCAAAGAACCTACACTCAGACCTCCAGTATAGTCCACGTCCCACCATTACAGTATAAGCTGTTCCCGGGTGGAGAACAGCAACACAGCAGGTACTACATTTGCTGAATACAACAAATCTTTTAAAAGCCACCAGACTTTCAGGAGGAAAAGACTGGCCTTGTTTCATGGAACCAGGATAAGCCACTGAGAAAAACACTTCTTAGCATTTAATGAATCTCCCTCCACGTGGCTTCAGGCTACCAGGACACAGGCCCCCCCGACACCCTTAATCTTCTCCTCGGCTCTTCTACTGAAGAATTTGGCCTTCACGATGACAGGCTGCTTTGGGAGCTTTCCCTTTCCCAAAACTTTGTAGTAGCCCTAGAAGAACAGAGAAAAGGGTTTTTAACACACTATGGCAATTACCAACTCCCTGATGGTACGAGAAAAGACGCCTGCCAACCCACTCCCTCTAGGAGCCGGGGTCTGGGGGGCATGTTTCTGATCTGGGCACTAGTGGGGGCACAGACTGCCCTCGCCAGTGAATCAAGACCAGCAGATTTTCTCCGAGGACTCTAGCACACCAGGACAAGAGCTGTGTCAGGATGTGACTCTAGTCTCGGACAAAACATAGCCCCGCCTCCACTCCATTACTATATAATATGCAAAAAAGGAAAACCACATTTGCAGCAACCTTCCAAGAGGTCTTGACCATCAAAATTGTTCAAGGGATGTTAAAGAGGCCGGGAGGGGGGATTTAAAATTTAACTGAAAAGTCCCCTCAGGGTTCAGACTACCTCCACAACCATGGGATATAAGGCTGACACAAGGACCAGAACTCCAAGTGATACACAAAAATGCTTCTTGGGGGGATCTCTTCAGATAATGTAGGGCATTAGATAACAACTGAACATATTAGGATTTTATTCTGTAAGAAACATAAAGGGTCAAGAGCTGCACCTCACATAGGCTTGTGTAAAACAGACCAGAGCCAGGTGAGCTAAGCTAGTACCAAGAGCTCAGACAAGAAATGCAAACCCGTACAAATCAGGGCAATAACAGGAGGAATGAGAAGATTACGAATGGGGAAAACATTCAAATGAAAATGAAGTAACTGAATGAATGAAGGAGTGGGAACGATTACTCTTCAAATGTTTTGCTTGAATCACAACCAGAGAATTACCTGTGGAAATTCTACCAAAAGGTGGAACTGTCTATTAGGCAACTGGGTACAGATGTCAGGTGGGAGACTATGTAGATTAGATTACCCAGAGTTTTGAGGGGGCAAGGACCCACACAAAGGCAAAAAATATGCAATCACTCACCGATCGCACCACATCAATGATAGGAGCAGCTCCAGTCTTGTTTTTGGCAGCATTCACCCGTGTCTGCTCACTGACCAAGGTCCACAGTTTATCAAGGTTGACAGTTGGGCAGAAGCTCTGATTCCTCTTTAAGTGGTAATGCCTCATACCAACTTTCCCAAAGTAACCTGGGTGACTGGGAAAAGAAGGCCACCACTTTCATAACCTCACTTGCATTAAGAAACTATGTTTATCATCATTACAGTCCACGTCCCACCATTACAGTATAAGCTGTTCCCGGGTCGAGAACAGCAACACAGCAGGTACTACATTTGCTGAATAAAATAAATCTTTTAAAACAGTTAAAATACGATCCCCTAATTTGTGGGCATAAGTGAAATCTAACAGCTGCACAGGTCAGTCTGACACATGTCACTAACCCGGTGACTGACTGTGCCACGAGGGCCACAGCCAGTGAATAAGGTCAGCAGTTACTCTTCGAGGACTCTAGCACACTAAGGCAATAGCTGATACCCAAGCGTGACTCTAGCCTCGACGACAAGTTCTCTCGGTTCACATCAAGGGTTAACTTGGTAAAAGCCAGCAAAAGGCAAGCTCGGTGAGCGGTAAGAGGCTTGCTTCCCATTTAAGACGTTCTGAGCCAGCCCTCTCCCCCTAACTCCAAAGCCGCCGGTGTCAGTAAAAGCACAGTCCAAGGAGCACTCACTATTTGTCAAAGTTGATCCTGTGGTGATGCATGCCGCCAGCATTACCCCGGCCTCCCGGGTGCTTCCGGTGCTTGCCTGCAGGAACACAAAGCTACATGGCTAACACAGCCTTCTCCAGCCCCCCAATATTTCTCACAAAACCGTTTCCCCACACTTCCGTGCCTCTGCTTGTGATGCGTCAGTTTACAATCCCTCTTTCAGCATCGCGATTGCTCCAAGAGTCCGGGTTAAACCTCTCTTTGCAGCACTACCACAGTACTCCATGCCTTCAACCAATTCAATACTATGCCCCGCTCAATTCTCACACCCCCAAGTGATGTGAAATTCTCTAAAACTGGAGCCCCAGAAAACTCTCAGAGAACAAGCCAACGGCTAAGGGTCAAATTCAACCCGACTCGAAAGCACGAAGCTCCTACTAACCCAAATCTAAACTACCTACTTCCCGACAGGCTGAGACCCGGCAGGGAGAGCCAAGGCCGACCAGGATGGGAAGCCGGCACTTACCGATGCGGCCGTGGCCGTGACTCACGTGGCCCCGAAGTTTCCGGGTCTTCCTCAGTCTGGACGGCTGTGTGAAAAAAGGTGCTTGGTGGTAAGCCCTAAGGAAGGTGGGGCAGGGGGCGAAGCCTGCCAGTCTGCGAAGAGCCTGGAGGCCCGGGGGTCATGGATCTGCCTCGTGGCGCATTCAGCAAAGCCGAGGTTACAGACTGGCCGTCGGCCGTGCGGCCTCATCAGGGCGGCACCCGGGCGCCCCGGTCCGCGTGTCCCAGAGATGCGAACCCCGGGACAACACGCGGCCCCAGACTCCCGGGCCCACGCCGAACGTTCTGCTCTGGAAGACCGGGCTAAAGTTGGGAGTAGATGGCTGGAGTGAAAGGCGAGCAGAACTCGCGACCCGCGCCAGCAATGAACCGGAGGTACGGAACGAGACACTTACCATGTTGGCGGCCGAGACGAAAGAGGGAGGCCTCCACGAAGTCTCGCGAGGTATCGAACACGGGGGCGGAGCCAATCCGTCTCACTTCCGGCCAGGGCGCCCCGGCCTGGGGCGGGGCCTCTTCCGTGTCTCGGGTCTCGCGCGGCTGGGCCTTATCGCTTCCTGTTCCTGCGGGTTGTCTTCGTCGTCAGTGTGGAATCGCGGTGGCGGTGGTGGAAGGGAGGCCTTTTCGGTGTAGCGCACCGTGCTCTCAGGCTCGGAGGCTGAGAGTTGTCGTGGGATCCGGGGCTTGGGGAGCCACGGCGCAGGTCGGTCGGGGCTTTTTCTTGGCGCCTTGGCCCAGGAAGCCGCCTAGACCGCCGGCTCTCAGCTCCTCACCGAACGCCCCAGCCCCAAGCGGTCCCGCGCCCCCGCCTCAGTTGCTGGCGGTCTGCTCGTCCCCGGGGGTAGCGGTTGCTTGCTTGTCCCCCGGCCGCAGTGAGGAGCCACGAGGCAGTTACTTAGTGTGCCTCCCCTTTGAAGTCCTACCCAGATGCCTCCCACCCAGCGGACCCGCGCTCCTGAGCGGCCGCTCGGCCTTCCTTTCTCCCTTGGCTTGTGCTGTCGTCCTGGGCGTCCTCAGTTTGAACTTTATGCCATACTTTTGGGACCTATGCGTCTGGTTGCTTTACGGCCCTTTTTATCCAGACTGTACGTTTTCTAACCGCTGCGTTTTGATTTTCACTTTAACTTGTTCGGTATTCCCATGACCCCTCCTCTCCTGGACCCAATACAAGTGTCTCTTTTGTGAAACTACTCTGATCCATTCAGTGATCGTTGCTCACTTCCCCGACTTGTGCCTCCACAAAATCTAGCTCATAGCTCTTAAATAATTGTTGATCCTCATTTGTCTTCCCTACTGGACCAAATTCCTTAAGGGCTCGAGGATTGTTTTCTTTTACCCATGCCCTCCCATTTCCTGGCCTGTAGTACACGTCCAACAGAGGATTGTTAAGTGAATGAATGCACCCACCCTCACTTCACTAATAGTGGAAGAGGCATCCCTCCTGACTTAAGTCCCAACCAGTGTTCGCTGTTTGAACCAGTGTTTAAGATCCCGTTCCCTCAGTTGCTCTGTGCGTGTGTGTATTCGTTTTTTTCTCTTCCTCAGTCCTTTCTATTCCCTAGCTTAAATATATTTTAGCTAAAATGTCCTAAATTCTCCCTCACTGTCTCTATTTACTACCCATTTGCTCACTTCCCATTCATTGTTTAATCCATTGCAATCTAGCTCTCGGTCCCACTGTTTCAATGAAATTGCTCTTACCAAGGTCATCAGTTAACCAAAAACCAAACTGAATGGACTCTTCCTATTCCTCATACCACTTCTCTCTGTTGTACTTTATCCCTTTGACTTCTTTTTCTAGAGAAACTCTTGCCTTCCTCTTATCTTTCTGGCTACTTCTCGGTCTTCTTTTCAGGTTCTTCTAACTTTGTCTACCATTTAAGTGTTGATGTTCTTCAGCCTCCTCTCCTTGCCCCCTTAACTTTTCACAGTACATAATCCTCTTGGGTGAACTCATCCTGGGTGGCTTCAATTCACATCTCTATTGCTGAGCTCCACGCTCATGTATTTGCTTAATTTCTGGTTAATATCCTTCGCACATTCTACAGACAAACTAGACAAAAATATCCAAAGACTGCAGTCTTCTCTGCTCTTTGGTGCATTCTCCTTTATTCCATATCTTGGTGAGTGTCACCCTTGTCCACCTAGATAGTGATGTCAGGGAGACCTGAAAATTGTCTCCAAGCCTTCTTTTCCTCTGATATACTGTCACCATATCCTTTTGTTTGCTCTCTCTCTCAAATCTACTTCTTTTTACTTTTTAAATTATTTTATTGAGGTCTTATTGGCTTGTAACATTGTGTGAATTTCAGGTGTACGTTATTATTTATCAATTTCTGTATAGACTATGTCGTCGTCACCACCAATAGTCTAGTTTTATCCATCATCCACTGCCTTCATTAAGGCCCTCATCATGTCTCTTATCTCAGGTTCAACACCCTCCAGTGATCACCCTGCTTGCATTAGAATGCATGAGGTTAGAACCCCCCTCCAATCCCTCCATCCTTTACATCTCTGCCAGGTTAATCTACCCAAAACATGACTTTCATCCTTTCACTTGCCTCATCAAAAAGTTCAGTAGTTCCCCGTTACCAAAGGAATATAGCCCACTTGCTTTTCTGACCTTACCTCAGCTTTTCCCCACGCAAGTTTTCTGTTGCAGCCAAGGGTACCTTCCTTCTGCCTTTTTGCCTGTGCTCATGCCATTTTCTCATGCCTTTTGTGCCCTTCCTCTTGCTAACCAGATATCCTAAATCTTCAACTTTTAAGGCTCATCTTTTATTCTGCTTCTTCCCAGAACACTCCAGTCCACAGTGATAATAGCCAAATACACCTTGCAGTTTATAAAATGCATCTGTTTGAGAAGTCAACGCTACCAGCCCCATTTTATGCATGAGAAAATCGAGGCACAAAAATTTGAGTGACTTGCCAGAGGCTACAGTGCTGCAAAGATAGAGAGCCTGGGCCTAGCCTTTAGTTTTCGCTCTCCAGATCCCCTGGTTTTACCTCAGTGACTGTTCTCTCTCTGACCTCACTGCATTGTGGTCTTCATCACTCCTTCAATCCTTAATCACATACTGCCTGTGACCAGAAGAAAGAGGGTGCTTGAGAGCCGGGGGCAAGGTCTAAGATCATCCTTTATTTGACATCAAAGCTGGCCAGTAACTGCACAAAGGATGAGCTGAGCCACCTGGAAGCTACGCTTGGGAAGGTGGTCTGTGAATGAAGGTAAGCTGGGCAGAGCTTTGGGAATGAAAAGTAACCATCAGATGTCCTGGAACTAGGGCCTAGAGCAAGGACCAAGACTGTCCAGGGGGTGGAGGTAAGGTTCTGGATGATGGGACACTGCTTCTGTATAGTTTTGCCAGGTTCTTTGGTTATAGAGCAGGTACATCCTGTCCCCCAGGCCACTTGACTGAACGGGAGGTCTCCCTGAGTGGACCAGCACTCTGTGTTGGGTTCTGTGCTCACCTGACATTCTTCTCATTGGCGGTTTGATCTCCAGGGTAGAGGGAGTGCCTGGGATGTTTCCCTGGCTCTGGTTTCCAGCCAGCTCCCTTTCTTTCACAAGGCAATCATGTAGCTTCAACATAAGGCTCATGTCGGGATTGTTATTGTGAGTCAGTTTCCCTAGGTCGGACAGCTCAGAGAGCAAAAGAAACTGAGTTCTCTATCTGCAAAGTTGAGTAGCAGCCAGACATTAGGCATTAGGGAACCTGTCTCTCCCCATCAGGCACACAGTGCATGACCCTAGATGTGACCCCTGAGAAGCTTCCTTCTCTGTGACATCTTTTCTGAAGTAGAGCATGGCCTTGTGACATCTTAGGCATCTGGGCTGCCCCAGAGAGTCAGGGCCTCAGAAAATACCTGTGAAATGAGCAAGGGAGATGATGCCAGGCAGCTGCCTGGCGAGGCAGGTAAATGTGATGCTGACTTTTTTGGTACCCCAGGCCTCTCTCTAGGTGGCCTTGTGAACACATCACCATTCTGAAGAGGGCCCTGGTGGTCTCTCTTTCTTCCTCTCCTCTCTGGGTTCCTGAGTTCGTCAGCAGTCCTTGAGACAGCAGCAACAGCATGGATGGATCCAGCCTTATTTTCTTGTTCTCCATCTTTAGATTTGGACATTTGGAAATATTACATTGCTTTCCTTTTTCAAGTAGAGGATTGTTAATTTAAGATGGGGAGAGCCAGTTCTTTGCTGAGTGAGAATTAGAGAAAAACTCAGAAATCCAAATTTATTTCAGAAAGAATTGAAAAATATATGTGTAATAGAGAAGACAGTACAACATTAAAGAAAATTTTGAATAAATATAAGTATAAACATTTTAAATCATAACACCTAAAATACTGTTTTTATTTCTGAATATTACCTTTCAGCTCTTGTCTACATGGAGAAATAGCTGTCTGCAAAGGTGATGATCATAATATACAAATCCTTTTATATTCTGCTTTTCATTTAATATCATGACATTTTTCTGTATCATTACCCAGTCTTCATGATTGTTATTTTTAACAGCTGAAGAGTAATTTATCTTCAGCATGTGCTATAATTTACTAAGCCATTTTCTCGTGTATTTTGTTTTCATTTTTTGTTGTTCTTACTGTGTTCTTTGCTGTTAGAGACAGCGATGCAATGAACATTTGTGTACATGTAGTTTTTTTCTTCCTCTGTTGAATAACTTGTCTAAGATAAATTCCCAAGAGTGAGATTGCTGGATTATAGGATATGAACATTTTTATGATTCATTTTATGTTGCCATATTTTCTTTTCCAAATGGATGGTACCAATTTATGCAACAGCAGCATGTGTACTTTCCAATTTCAACTACACCGGGCTCGGGGTTCTTTTGCTTTCATTTGTAGTTTTTGATATATGGCAATATGGCATTTAGGGGAAAATCCATAGGACCACAGGGTTTTCTTCAGTACAAAGTAAAAACAATCTAATTCGAGGCTTAGGAATTTCTAGGAGTCTTTCCTTTTTGCGTTGGATAGATTTTTAAAAAGCTCATTGTGCTACATGGCAAGTGCATTTCTAGAAGCACTTTGTGGGCAGCTAGAATGGAGAATCCTGCTGCCATTAAACTCAGAATAGCAAAATATGAAGAGAGGAATTCTGAGATCTTTGAGGGCAGTTTATCCAATAGCACAACAAGGAGGGGCTTAAATATTTGGATTTTAATTTAATTTCAGATGATGAAATTAATGGAAAGCACACAGAAGCTTGGGTTCTTTTCCTCCCTCTACTTTTACTAGCTGAATGATATTGAACAAACCGTATTCTCTTTGAATCTTAGTTTTCTTGTCTGTATGCAGTCATGTACCACATAACGACTGCATATATGATGGTGGTCCCATAAGATTAGCACCATATCGCCTGGGTGTGTAGCAGGCTGTACCATCTAGGCTTCTGGAAGTACTGTAGGGGAGGAAGAAATTTTCCTCTACCTTCTGGGTTCTTCTGCTGGTCTAAGAATTAAACTGACATGAAATAGATTAACAGGAGAAAAACAAACGAAAGTTTAACAGCATGTATACGCGGGAAAAACTCAGGAAAACCGAATAACTTGCCAAAATGGCCAACACCCTCACCTGAAATATCATCCTCAGCTAAAGACAAAAGAAGATGTTGGGGAGAGGGAGAGTCAGGGACTTCAGAGGAAAGGAAGGCAATTCATAGGTAGGTGAAAAGGAGCAAATGTTTGGAAAACAAGTGCTCGTTTGGCTGCACAGAAGCAGAACACAGAGAGGAGCCCAACAAACAGGCTTTTCTAGGTTCCTCCCCGTCTAGCACCTCGTTCATGTGATGCTAAGGTGACAGCTCATTCCTGAGACAGGTTTTTTTAATCTGAATTCTTTTAGGCAGTGAAGGGGGAGGTAACAAGAAAAACTTTCTGAGTCTTTTGTTTCTTAAAGATAATAAGTCTAAAATAATCCTCATGTTAAAGAGACACATTTTGGGGTGGCAAATTTTGTTCCCCTTCAGTACATTCTATGATGATTGCACAATGGTGAAATCGCCTAATGACGCATTTCTCAGAACATATGCCCATTGTTAAGCGACACACGACTGTAATACCAAGATAGTATTTGTCCTTTTCACTGGATTGTGATTTGCACTGATGGTGCCAAAGCAAAAGCCAAAGATGGTGTGTAAAACTGCTGGTACAAGTCATTGCACTCTTCACTGCCAGGCGTTTGCAGCAAGAGAAAAGAAAAAAAAAAGCCAGTTTCACTTAAGAATGTCCATGATCAGGGCCGGCCCAGTGGCGCAGAGATTAAGTTCACACGTTCCGATTCAGCCGCCTGGGGTTTGCCAGTTCGGATCCTGGGTGCGGACCTACACGCCACTTGTCAAGCCATGCTGTGGCAGGTGTCCCACGTATAAAGTAGAGGAAGATGGGCACAGATGTTAGCTCAGGGCCAGTCTTCCTCAGCAAAAAGAGGAGGATTGGTGACGGATTTTAGTTCAGGGCTAATCTTCCTCAAAAAAAAAGAAAAAAGAATGTCCATGATAAAGCAGTAAATATTTTATTAAATCTCAATCCTTGAATACATCTTTTTAATATTCTATGTGGAGACTTTGGAAGTATGCAAAAATCCCTCTGCTGCTTATCAAAGTGAGGAACTGCCCTGGTTCTACTGTTTGCGTTGCAAGCTGAACTAGTGTTTTTTTCAGTAGAACACCAGTTTTACTTGAAAGAGCAACTGACAAACTTCACTGTACTGAAGGGGAACAAAATTTGCCACCCCAAAACGTGTCTCTTTAACATGAGGATTATTTTAGGCTTATTATCTTTAAGAAACAAAAGACTCAGAAAGTTTTTCTTGTTACCTCTCTGCCTAAAAGTTACATCACTGCCTAAAAGAATTCAGATTCTGGGAATTTGGCAGATATTTTTTTCAAAAATGAAGTGAGCCCATCACTTCAAGGAAAAAACTCACAGTATTTGCTGCCAATGGTAAAATTCAAATTTTCAAGCAAATACTAGAACTCTGGTAAAGTTATAGCTGCTTCCATGAGTTTGACAACTTCCTAATACTTAAAGAATTTTCTCATGAGATTAGAGGTGATATTAAAGAATGTGATTTTTTGTTATTGTATAATGAAACATGTCAATATTTGGAGCATCTGCATAAGTCTTGGAATCATTATTTTCCAAATGACCAATGCTTGGTGTTATCAAATTATGCCTGGGTAAAAGAGCAGTTTAAAGTGGAAGAGAGACCAGAGGATTTTAATGTAACAGAGTAAAAAAAGTCCATTAATGAAGTTTCAGACTTCACATTACCCCTAACCTTTAAGAAACTACCACTTGTTGAATTTTGGTGTAGTATCAAAGAAGAAAATCCACAATTATCTGATAAAGCTATTAAAATACTCCCTGTCTTTTCCAACTGTATAGCTGTGTGAGGCTGGATTTTCTTCGTATACTATAAACAAAACAACATATAACAGATTGACTGCAGAAGGAGACATGGGGATCCAGTTGTCTTCTATTAAGCCAGACCTTAAGAAGGTTTTCAAAAAGGAAAACAGTGTCACTCTTCTCACTAAATTTATTTATTTATTTAAAAATTTTTTTTTTCTTCTGGTGAGGAAGATTGTCCCTGAGCTAACATCTGTGCCAATCTTCCTCTATTTTGTATATGGGAAGCTGTCACATCATGGCTTGGTGAGTGGTGTGTAGGTCCGTGCCCAGGATCCAAACCCACGAACCTTGGGCCACCAAAGCAGAGCATGTGAACTTAACCACTACACCACTGGGCCAGCCCTAAATTTATTTTTTTGAAAATAGTTAATCTTTCCTAAAATTATGCTATTTGTATTGACATGTAATGGGTTTATTATTTTTAATGAATTAATATTTTAAAATTATCTGTTTAATTTATAATATGGTAAATAGCAATAGATTATAACTCACGTAAACAAAATTGCTTTGGGGTCCTCAATAATTAAAAAATATAAAGGAGTTCTAAGACCAAAAAGTTTGATGTTTTCGTAGTCTAATCAGCCACACTTAAAACTTCTAAGAGAGACTGCCCTCACCTCCACCAGGGCTGCTACTATGGCTGCTCTCTGGAAAATAACTGCCCTTAGAGCTCCAGAATGAATTAGATGTGAAAGTCCATCTGTTACTTTATTTAGTGGCATCTTGCTGGGCCCCCAAGCAGCCTGGCCTCTCCCAGTCCCATCACCCTTCATCCTTAATGGGCTTGGCTCCGAAAGACTGTGGACCAAAGGGAAAGTTCTTTCAAATTTGCATAACTGCATAGCTCCAGGTTTGAATTAAATGATTTTTGTTTTGTTTCTTAAGTAAGTACGAATATAGGGGCAACCCCTGTGGCCTAGTGGTTCAGTTTGACATATTCCACTTTGGCAGCCTGGGTTTGGTTCCTCGGTGCGGACCTATACCACTCATCTGTCAGTGGCCATGCTATCATGGTGGCTCATATACAAAAAGATGTAGATTGGTAACAGATGTTAGCTCAGGGCGAATCTTCCTCAACAACAACAACAACAAAACCAGAAAAACCCTCTCTGGTCATTGCCAGTGACCGTCACAGACAAGTAAAATGTATATTAAAAAATAATAATAAGTATGAATATAGAACTAGGTACACTCCTTTTGCTCATACAATTATAAAACCAAATACAGTTTACAAATTATAAAAAAACAAAACAATCAAATTAAGAATAGTAATTTCATTTCATGTGTTGCTAAATTAAATTGCCACTACAGCTTAAATGTGGGGCTCCGTGTTGCAGCTAAGTTTAGCAAACTTATGCCACAATGATGATGGCCCAGTTTCCCCACCTCCTTCCTCTATTCTAAGTACTGTGAGACCTTCATCGTTATGTGCCGCAGTGTCGTTTAGACTTCATGTGTCAAGAATGCATCATTCACATGTTGAGTCCACCCCTTTCTCTTCTCATTACCCTGAGACAAAGTAATACTGCTTGGTGGGAACTAGATCCTAAACTCCTATCTGTGACCCTAAAATCTCATCATGGCGGATATGTAGATGAGCCAGAATATTTATACTTTAAAAAACCCATATCAGAATGAAACACTAATTTAAAAAAATTATTGGTGAGAACTCTTGAAAATGTGTGTGTGGATCTCAGCTTGAGAAAGTCAACTTAAGAGTGTGGAGTCTGGAATCAAACTGACCTGGATTTGAATTTGCATTTGAATTCTGCAGTTTACCTTCTGTGTGCAATTACCCAACCTGTCTGAGCCTTGGTTTCCTCACCCTGTCCCTCATGGTTTTATTTAATTTGTAAAAGTATCATAATCCTCATCTCCAAGGATGGTTGTGAGGACTGAGATAAAGCATATAAAGCACCTGGCTTAAATTTGGCTTTTAATAAATTTCCTTCTCCTTTCTGAAAAGAAATCTTGAATCAAGCTTGTCCACTAATAAGGAGAGGCGCAGGTAGATCTGAGACACTTTTGGAGATGAACAAACCCTGTAAGAAACACACAACCTAGCGGACCCCTCCAGGCTTTGTTTTCCACAGCAGAGATGCGGGATTCTCTCTTTGGGCCCAAGTGAGAAGTTGAGGCTGTGCCCTGCTCTGGGGCACGAGCATCGAGTTCTGGGGAGGGACATGGCCTGACTTCTGAGGCCTTGGTCTCTGAGTCCTCTCTTGCCTGTCCAGAAACATCCCCCTTCCAAAAGAAATAAATCACTCTGCTTTGTGCTTCGCTTACAGGGAGTGGAGCTTGCTCGCTCTATGCGCTGCTTCACGCCTGAGGATGTCAGTGGAAAAGTCTCCGTCCTGGGCATGGGCACGGGCACGGGCACGGATATGGGCGTGAGCTTTATGGGGCTGCCGCTAGTTGACCAGAAACACAGGAGTGGACACATGGAAGCCGTGGTACTGACCTGCTCATTGTGCCGACAGAACCTGCAAGATGTGGGTACCTGGCTCCTCCCCTGCCAGCATTTGCTCTGTAAGGACTGCTTCCAGGGCTTGATCCAGGAGGTAGGGCGGGATGCCAAGGCTCCTGGGACTGTCCCAGATGGTAAGTACAAAAGCACCACAGGTTCACCTCCTTCTACATAACAGGTCTCTTCCTGTTTCATAGGAATTGAATTTCAGGTGTAGAGAGAATCAGAGTTTAAATACCCAAGGGATGCTCATTGCTGAAAGCAACTCTTTGGGGAACCTGTGAGACAAAGCAAATCCTCTTGATGCCTAATATATCTGTTTTCTAAGCTGGGACTTTTCATGTTTGGGATTTCCTTAAATTGATGACAGACTAAGAAACCTGGGAAGATTTTGATTCAAGGTTCTGCTGACTCCCCAGATGGTGAGGATGCGTCCTGGCTCACTAAACTTCCAAGGCGGGAGAGAGAATGGCTGGGCTCCTGGGGTTGGTCAGGAACAGATTCTGCATGGAATCACACTGACTAGTGAACCATTGACTGTTTAAGCTGCTGCCCGGCAGGGAGGAGCCTGTGTCTTGCTCCTGGATGTCAGGTTTCCTTGGAAACAATCTTATTGAGAACTGTGATGTCCTTGGAGACAGGAACCAGGTCCTTTAGTTTCAGTATTCTAGCACAGGACGTGTAACAAAGGTGCAGTAAATATCTATTGAATAAACTTGCAGGATGAGAAAGTCAAATAAGTTGGCAGCATTTAGAAATATCTTTTTTGTTTGTTTTTTCTCTGCCGTATGTTCAAAGTGATTTATAGCACAAGGCTGGGCCCTCTTTGAGGCATTATAACGTTGCAGTTAAGAGTGGGCTTTAGACCTGAATTTTGAGCCCTCCAAACCTTTGGGCAAGCCACCCTTACTTCTCTGAATGCCTGTTGAGAGTTTGAAGCACAGAAAAGATCTGGTTTACTTTGATTTTAAAAATTAGTATCTGAATTTTAAACTTGTAACTTAAAGTTAGGCCTCCCTTAAGCTTTTAATTTTGACTTACAAATCTTATTCTATTTATAAAGGTAGCAAATTTTAACAATCACTTTTAAAGGGCCTTTCATTAATATTTGAACAAACAAAATTAATATTTGCCTTTATAAATTAAATGTATTTTATTTTCTTTTTAAGTAGTACTAGGAAATAAGTCTAGGAAATAAGTGTTCCTAATTCCTTAAAGAACTCTTTGAAGTCCAATAAGTTAAATTTATAAATATGGTGAATCTTAAATATGTCTTAAAAGTTCTAGCACTATTGGGTTAATATCCAGAATATATAAAGAACTACAACTCAACAACAACAAATTTAAAAAAAAATGGGCAAGGGACTTGACTAGACATTTCTCCAAACAAGATATACCAATGGCCAGTAAGTACATGAAAAGATGCTCAATATCAGTAATTATCAGGGAAATATAAATCAAAACCACAGTGAGATACCACCTCACACCCATTAGGATGGCTACTGTTGAAAGAAAAAAACAGGGGCTGGCCTGGTCGTATAGCGGTTAAATTCGCACACTTGGCTTCAGTGGCCCAGGGTTCATGGGTTCGGATCCTGGGCATGGACCTACACACCGCTAATCAAGCCATGCTGTGGTGGCATCCCACACACAAAATAGAGGAAGATTGACATGGATGTTAGCTCAGGGACAATCTTCGTCAAGTAAAAAGAGGAACATTGGCAACAAATGTTAGTTTAGGGCCAATCTTCCTCACCAAAACCAAAAACAAAACCCAAAGTAACAAATGTTGGTGAGGATGTGGAAAAATTGAAATCTTTGTTTACTGTTGGTGGGACTATAAAATGGTGCAACCACTCTGGAAAAAAGTATGGTAGTTCCTCAAAAAATTAAAAATAGAATTGCCATGTAATCCAGCAATTCCACTTCTGGGTATTTACCCAAAAGAGTTGAAAGCAGGGACTTGAAGAGAGATTTGTTACACTCATGTTCATAGCAGCATCGTTTGCAATAGTCACAAGGTGGAAGCAACACACGTGCCCATCAACAGTGAATGGATAAACAAAATGTAGTATATACATATGATGGAATATTACTCAGCCTTAATAAGGAAGGAAATTCTGATACGTGTTACAATGTGGATGAATCTTGAGAGCATTATGCTAAAGGAAATAAGCCAGTCACAAAAAGACAAATACCCTATGATTTCAGTTACATGAGGTCCCTAGAGTGGTCAAATTCATGGAGACCAAGTAGAATGGTGGTTGCCAGGGGCTGGGGGAACGGGGAACGAGGACTTCTTTAACGTTACAGAATTTCAGTTCTGCCCATTTTTTAATTAGTTTTTTTTGTTGTTAAGTTGTAAGAGTTCTTTATATATTCTGGATACTAGACCCTTATCAGATATATGATTTACAAATATTTTCTCCCATTCCATGAGTTGTCTTCTCTTTCTGTTGATAGTGTCCTTTGATGCACAAAAGTTTCATATATTTTTTTAAAGATTTTTCATTTTTTTCCTTTTTCTCCCAAAGCCCCCCAGTACATAGTTGTATATTCTTCGTTGTGGGTCCTTCTAGTTGTGGCATGTGGGACGCTGCCTCAGCGTGGTTTGATGAGCAGTGCTATGTCCGCGCCCAGGATTCGAACCAACGAAACACTGGGCCGCCTGCAGCAGAGTGCACAAACTTAACCACTTGGCCACGGGGCCAGCCCCGAAAGTTTCATATTTTAAGTCCAACTTAGAGATTTTTTCTTCTGTTGCCTGTGCTTTTGGTATCATATCCAAGAAGTCATTGCCAAATCCATTATCATGAAGCTTTCCCCCTAGGTTTTCTTCTAAGAGTTTCATAGTTTTAACTTTTATGTTTAGGTCTTTGATCTCATTTAAGATTTTTTTTGTGAGGAAGATTGGCCCTGAGCTAACATCTGTTGCCAGTCTTCCTCTTTCTGCTTAAGGAAGATTGTCACTGAGCTAACATCTGTGCCAATCTTCCTCTATTTTATGTGGGATGCTGCCACAGTGTGACTTGACAAGCAGTGGTAGATCTACGCCTGGGATGGACCTGTGAACCCTGGGGCTGCTGAAGCAGAGTGCACGAACTTAACCACTACACCACCAGATCAGCCCCATCATTTAAGATTTTTAACATGAACTAATTATGCGTGTTTCAAGTCTTTTTCAACTCTAAAGTCAGGAAACTAAATTCATGCTAATGACAATGATTAGAATCATTGTGTTTGTTGCCAAGTTATTCTAAGTACAATGGAGAATAAAAATGTAAGCTTTGGTGTCAATATATCTGAGCGTCTGAGTATGAATCCTGATCTGCCTGTCACTTAATAGTTGTGTAGCTTGGGTAATTTTGCCTGCCTGTAAATGGGGATGATGATAGTAGTAATTAGCTCATGGGATTGTTATGAAGATTAAATGAGAACATATACATAAAACATTCTCTACTATGCCTATGATATAGTAAGAGACCAAGAAATGTGAAAAAATACTATTATTTAGAACCTGTGAAACTTAAGTTGAAAAAAATCTATTAGATATGAACATGCTTGATTTGGAACCAGAAAGGTAATTTCTTGACTATGTGGCATCTTGTATTTTTTGCTATGTCCTATGATCTGGCTAGGCCATTGCTACCTTCCATATTTACATTTATTCATGAAGGGTGGAATAAGCTTCCTCTACTACTTGGAGGTTTTAGGACTATGCTGTGAGGTATTTGTTGGTTTGTATGTCTGTCTCCTTCATAGGTATTTATTGACTTCTATGTACCAGGCTCTATGGCATTTAGGCTACAGAGATGAAAAGACAGGGCCCTGCCTTCAGGGAACTCATCCTCTATTGAAGGGCAGATAACTAAATAGATGATATTAATACAATGTGGTAGGGATGTGAGGAGAAGATTGTTTAAAGTTCCTGCAAAGCAGCAGTACATCTGGGAGGTTCTGCATGCACCAGGACTGGTAGATGTCAGTTGCTCACTGAATGTTTTCTGAAGGAATAAAAGAATGGCACCCAAATGATATGTCTGATGAAAAGCAGAGCTATCCCCTATCTCTAGCAAGTCTAGAGAGATATTCAATACCTGAACTTAGATTTCTGGACTGTAATTTGAGAAGGCAAGCTTTGGGAGTCTGGTTCTTTGGAAAGAGCTTTTAACACTGCCACTTTATCCAGCAGAGTAGGAGCACAGACTTGCTAAAAGGCTTATCCTATTTCTGCCAATCTGGGGTTTTCAAAAGTAAAATATGAGAGCAGGTAGAGGGTTGGCAGAGGAGATGGGCAGAAGCTGAAAAATTAATTGGTCCCTAGTATCAATGCTTCCAGCCAGATGGGGCCACATTGCATGGGAAGGAGTCCATTTCCAGAAATCTGTTTCTCCTGGACAGAGCTGAGCAGCTGCTGTGTTGAATGGAAGAGAGGCTGTGCCTGGGTTCATGGTCCATTCAGCTGGTTTTCAACTCTAATCCCTCACTGGAGCCTCCCCAGACCTGCACTCCTGCACTGGGGCTCAGCACTGGGGGAGCGCATGAGGTGGGCATCTTCTCATTCAACTAGACTGTGCCTTTCATCCTACAGCCCTGCAGCCCAACACAGAGCCTGACACAGGATAGCAGGGCTTAAGTGAATATTTATTGAACAAATGATTTAATCAGTGACTCCATGAAGATCTCCCATGGCTCTTGCCTGGAAGGAAGACTTTTTTCACTTGTGACACTGCCCCTTTCCATTCCTCAAGTAGGAGATGCAAAACATGTTAATTATGCACTTACTGGTTGGCAGACACTGTACTGGGTACTTGTGCCTGTATTATCTTTTCTAAACTTCAAAACAGCCCTATAAGGTAAGTATTATTCCCATTTTACAGATGAAAAACCTGGGGATTGTCATTATGGGAGTTCCAAGGTCTAACAACTACTGTCAGGTTGGGTTAAATTCAAGTTCACCTGTCTTCAAAGCTTGTGATCTGCCCTGTAGCACTTTGCTCAGGGGGAGATTCCATGCTCACCTGGAATCACTGAACTGATGAAGAGACGCCATGGAGAATCCTTGAGGAAAGAACCAACCCTGCAGCCTGAGCCATCACGTGCAAATCTTTAACTGATGCAGCCACAGCCTAGCAACTCCATCACGCTGGGAAAATGGGTCTGCGTCAGGTCTCGAGCTCTGGGGAGATCAGCTGGGCAGGCTCTTCGGAAGCTAGTGATGGGGACCAGAGTAAAAGCGGTGGTGTGCTGAGCACGCAATGGCTAAGCCCTGAAGTGGGGTGACTAGAGTTGCAGGCTCTGTGCAGAAAGGCTGGATATTGGAAATGGGTTTTCTCAGCCAGTGAGAATATCTACTTGGGACTAATCACTTTTAAGTCTAATTGAAAATGGTCCCAGCTCAAATTCTATCTGGAAAGTTGGCTTTTGAGTCCCAAAGTGAAATTTAATAAATGCAGTAAGCTCTGAAGGGAGCTGGCATGCCTGAAACTGACATTTACTATATGCTGGATCTGTCTTCAAAATTCTCAGGGCTCCTGTGGTTCTATTTGTTGTTTTAGGGGAGAAAAGCAGTTAGTTGGATATTTCCTTCCCCATATAAGTAAAAGGAACATTATTCTTTCTCCTCACATCTATTGTAGGACAGATCCTGGCTGGGATACCTTGATTCTGAGATCTAAATTCTGGAATATACTTGTTCAATATCTTACTTTTCTCATTATCAAAGTGGACGACGTGGTCAAGATGTGAGTAGAGCCCTTGTCTGGAAGTCACAGCTCTGGAGCTCCGTCTGGACTCTAGCACCAATTTACTGAGTGATCCTGGATCTTGTCTGGCTTTCAGGGCTGGACTTGACGAGCTCTAAGAACACCAAATAACCACCATAACCTCGTGTTTCCTGAAGCTAGTGAAGAGTCACCCTTCACTAAGCGTATCGCTTGTAAACTACAAATGCTGAAAGGGGGAGCAATCTCTGTCCCTCAGTGGGCAGGCTTTGGGGCTTTGGGAAGATCCAAAGAGAGGTAACTGACGCAAGATGCTACAACTTCAGAGTCAGGGAGGGAAATGACGCTTATCTTAATGAGCAGTTCACCTGGAGGGGCTCTAATGGCCTGGGGTGAGAGTGGGAGGCAGGGGGTGAGATCTCAGCTACAGGAGCCTGGCAGGTGAGGTGACTGCAATTTGCTCATTCCAGGTGCTGAACAGTGTGTTCAACCATTGTGGGGTCTGTTGTAGGCAGTGACCCAAGTCTCCCAGGTGGAGGGCAGCCTGCTGAGCTGGGCTGAGCTGGGCTGAGCTGGGTGTGCAGCAGGTGCAGAAGTTGGAGCTCCGGAGCCCTCTCGGCAGGATAGCTTTTTAGTTCATGAACAGTTTCCTCACCTTAATTGGCTCTCTAGGGCCCTGGGGGTAGCACTGACACCTCGGAACAGTACATGTTACTGGGAGAGCAATTCCCCTGGTAGTGGGGAGGAGGCAGGCTGTGTTTTGGAGGATGTGCTTGCTGCTGCCAGTACTGCTTGGAAGGCTAAAGCTAGAATAGATTTGCTGGGGGAGAGTGTTTGAGGTAGCTGTGATTGACAGACAGGGTCTTGGAGGGGCCTCTTATCTGCTAGAACTCTCTCATCCAAGGGGGACCAGTCATAGTTGATTGCTGTGAAGGCCCAAGAGCAGGAAAGACCCTTAGAGCTTATCTCTAACCTTTCACTGTATAAGTGGGGCATCAGGAGTCCAGAAAGGTCTAGAATCCTGCTGAAAGTCACATAATTGGTCACTTACAGAGCCAGACCAAAACAATGCAGCTCCTGTGCCTGGCAGTCCGTGACTTGCCTGGGTTCGAGGGCCAGTACAGACCTAGAGCAGGATGCTACTCTTGGTGCCCTACTGTCTCTCTCTCTCTAGGCCCGGTTGGAAATGGGGTCAGTGGCTTTGCATGGAATGTGCCAGTGCATTAGTCTTTGGGTTGACTCGAGATTTGAAGTGAAAAGAGATAGAGGTGCCACGCTATCAGATGAAATGAGCCTGGACTCATCCTTCCTGTGCCTTCTGCATTCCACTGTGGTACTTTTTTGGCTCAGAAAGCTTGTTTCACAGTTGGGTGGTTCCTGGGAGCATGGGCTCTGAAGGCTGTGGACCACCCATCTCCAGTCTCAGCCTGTCACCTGGCTCTAATGCCCATATTCTGACTCTTGGCTCGGATCTCCTGCCTGGCCCTGCCCCACAGTTCCTGAATCCCCTGCCTGACCTCACTTCACCTATTGCCTCTGTGGGTTTTACTCCCAAATCCTCTAGCTTCAACCCTGATCACTCTCTCCTATTCTGGGCCTGCATTTCTACCTACCTACAAGGCTCCCAATTGCTTGCAGTTTAGAACAGAAACTTGGCATGGCCTTCCAGGCTCTTCCCAATCTGACACTAAGAGCCTCATCTCCTGTCACTCCTCTACACATGCTAGCTTTACCAGCCTTTCCTTGAGAGGCCTCACATTTTGACATCTACAATTCTCTGTTCATAATGTTCCTGCCTCCTGAAATGCCCTTTCCTTGTTAGTAACATCCTACCCAAAACTGAATGTCCAACTCAAATGTGACCTACCTATCAGAACTAGAGCACACAGGGATAGGGGTTGACTTGGAAACAAGCAGGATCCCCATTCCCAGAACTGAACCCCCCAAAGTGAGACTAGAATAGTTTAAGCAGTTGCTGTTTTAGGCTGAGGGTCAGCAAACTTTTTCTGTAAAGGGCTAGATAGTAAGTATTTTTGGCTTTGTGGGCCACACAGGCTCTGCTGAAACAACTTGACTCTGCCATTACAGCACAAAAGCATCCGTAGACAATATGGAAATGAATGGGCATGGCTGTGTTCCTATAAAATTTTGTTTGTACAAACAGACGGGCTGTAGTTTTCTGACCCTTGCTTTAGGCTCTGTCTGGGGCTGTTGGGTGGGTTTGAACCTGTGGGTGGAATCAAGTAGGAAGAGCTGTGCAGGAGCCAGGCAGGATTAGAAAAATGTGGAAGGGAATCGCAGGTAGGGAATAGTGTTAGGATGAGGCACGTGGAGGAGAGGGCAGGAGGAACAGGAGGGAGTTAAATTTGTCTGGAATATGGGATTACTTGAAGGAAAGAAATGGGAACTCTGTTTGGAAAGGAGATTTAGGGCCAAATCATGAAGGGCCTGAACTAATTTAAGCTATTCTGTAGACAGTGGGGAGCCATTGAAAGTTATTGGTCAGTGGAATATGGTCAAATCTGTATTTTATTCTTACGCGTGTGAGAAGAAGATTGGCCCTGAGCTAATATCTGTGCCCATCTTCCTCTGTTTATGTGGGACACCGTGACAGAGTGGCTTGATGAGCGGTGCTAGATCTGCACCCGGGATCCGAACCTGTGAGCCCCAGGACTCCGAAGTGGAGCGCATGAACTTAACCACTATGCCACCAGGCGGCCCCTCAAATCTGTATTTTGAAAAAGTCATTCTGGCTGAGTGGGAAGAGTGACTGACTGGAGGAGACAGGACTGGATGCAGGAACACCTGCTGGCAGGCTACTGCAGTTGTCCAGGCCATTGGTTCCAGATTACTGGTCCTTGAACCAGTGCTAATCTGGATGCCTAAGAATTATTTGGGAAACTTGCTAAAAATATAGATTCCTTGTCCCACACCCACACCCAAAAGATTTGGATTTGGTAGACTAAGGATTTCTAACAAACCCTCCAGATTTGGGAATCACTGGTCCAGCAAGGCAGGATGAGACCTGATCTTCAGGGGCTGTGGATGCCAGAGAAAGTAGGACCTAGGTAAGATGGGATTTGTTAACTGCCTTCTTCCTTCTCCTGTTACTGTCTCTATTCATAACAGCCCATCCACTTGACTCCTTTTTCTTCTCACACCACCACTCCCCCCAACATCCTATTTTGGTCTTGTCCTATCACTTCTCCTTGAAATGACTCTTGTCGCTTTCTATTTCTACACTCATTCAGGATCCCATTAATGCTCAACTGGACAAGCCTCCTTTCCTGAGCCCCCTCTCTCCAGTCCATCAGTATAATCATAAAGCCCAGCTCAGTCACTCTCCAGAGCCTTTCTGGGCTGCCTTTGCTTTTAGGATAAAGATCAATCTCCTTAGTTTAGCATTCAGAGCCTGTCAGGAGCTTACTCTCCTGCCAGTCTTTCCAAGCTCATCCCCTGCCACTCCCCCTCTGTGCTTCTGAAATTTTCCTGTACTCTCTGCTTTTGCAATTATCCTGTGCTTGTAGGCTTGCCCCGTCCTAATGTCTTTCCTCCAACTCGACCCTGTTTTTCCTTTCCTTTTTTCTCCCTGCTTGTGTGTGACTGTATCTCCCTGGGGGGTCGAGTTAGCTGCCAAGGGACACCTCCCAGGACTTTTGTGCATCATAAATGTGTGTCTTCTCCATCTGAAGTCCTAATCCTCCACTTGTGACGGACAATTGGTCACTATGGCAACTGACTGTGACGTCACAGGATAAGGACTTCAGGTGAAGTGGCAGGAGCAGGTGAGTGTGTAGGAGACATTTTAATGTCTGTCGAAGGCCCCCCCACAAACCCTCCTTCAGTGCCGGGGGCACGGAGGGGTATCTCGGGCTCCTGCTGATTTTTAAAATGATGCGGTGAGAGTGTGTGCCTGGCATCTGCGTGCTGCAGCAGTGTGGGGCTGACAGAGTGTGTCAACTTGAGCTCTGGCTGTGCAGGCACCGCTGCTGCGTGAGCCTGTTATTCCATTCTGGATTGCTATTTTGATACCCAGATTGCATCATTCTTCCTACGTATAAACAGGGGGTCCCCAGGGCCCTGCAGCTACTCACTTCTCCACCAACACTGTTGTTGTGATGAGCTCTATTTAAATGAGCTGCCGGATCGGGGCAGGTTCCAGCCATACATGAGCACTGTCATTTTGGGGAACATGGAGGGCTGAAGGATTTTTGGATCGAGTCTTAAAAGGCTGAGAGTGATGGCCTCCTGAGCCGTGCAGAGGGCGACAGAGCTAGTTGCTGAAAGTTGAAAATCTCGTTTTCTTTCTTCTGAGCTTCTATTCCAAGGCACCCAGAGGATTAGGAAGGAGATGCAGCTAGGAAGAGAGTCGCCTCTTTGAGGTCTCCCTCTTGCTGTTCAGTTTGGGAAAATTGCTGCAGAGCCTTCGAGATAAACAGGAACAGGAGGAGTCAACCAAGCCCTTTCTTGCAGGAGCATCTCAGGTGAGCTGGAGAAATGCAGCCCTGGCTGAGGATGCATCAGAGAAAGGAGAGGATCCAGGCTGCTCCCCCAACCCCACCCAGTACCCAGCTCCCCAAGGCTTAGGCCCTGCAGCCCAGCTGGCTGCAGCATGCAGGGCGGATGTTCCTGGGCACTTGGTAAGCACCATCCTCTGTGACTGGTGGTGGTCTCATCTGTCGCTCTTCTGACTTCTCTCCCAGGTGTTGCTCTAATCATAGGGCAGCAGGGGCCACAGGTAAGCCTCCTGGCAGCCAGGGGCAGGAGCAGCAATCACCTTAGGATCAGAATCTGCCTTTCTAGCAGGGACTGTGTGTCTGGGGAATGGGTGCAATGTGTTTCTCGAAGGTGGTGCTACTTTGAGTTATGGGCTAGATGAAGGCTTCAGGGGCTTGTGTGGTGGGGGCCTTACTATGATACCCAGTACCCTGGGCTGCCCTTGGGTGGGAGGACAGGAATGGTTAATGAGGATGGCCAGCCTGCCAGAGGATACCACCAGTGCTTTTTCTCCTTGCATAGTGACTGACAGAGGCATAGGGAGGTAGAATGTCTTACTTGTGGATACGGAGGTAATCAGGGACTGCTCAGTGGTGAAGGTACACCTACGTTTTACAAGTGCTCTGTGGTTTTCAGCTAAGTCCCTCCCTCTCTCTGGGCCTTCATGTCACCATCTGTATGGTGAGGGAATTGGTTGGTTGAACAGTGAAAAAAGCTGGGTCTGAAAGCTAGGTCTGTCCAGCTTTGGTTCTACAGGTGAGAGCTGGCAGAGGAGCATCAGGCTGCTTCAGAGGATGCTGCTGCTCTGTTAGAGTCAGAGCTTGGGCCCCAGCTACAAAGTTTCATGTTGCCCTGGACAAGAGCTGTAGAATGAAGGGCTTCTTCAGAGGGTTGCTTAGCACTGGGCTCTAGCTTATGCACCTGGGGTGTATGTGTCCCCACCTGGTGGGCTGAGCTGACTCAGTGCTGGCTTTCTGAGACCTCCTTGGGATTTCTCTCCCACCCCAGCCCTCTGGTGCCCAGGTTGCCTCGGGATTGCTGTTCATATCTGAAGGTGGACTCCCCAGTCTTGGCACCCCTCCCGTGCTACCTCACCAAGTCCTGAGCCCAGCATACTCTCTAGGCCACAGCAGTAGTCTTTGTAGTGCCAAACCTCAGGCTGCAACCTACGCCTGCTCATGGGTCCTTGAGTGGATATGGGAGTTAGGAGAGGCAAAATGTGTCCTCCAACTCACCATCAATCCCCAGGGTACCTAGGTATCAGGACACCCTTCTGTCTATTGGGAATCTGCCCTCTTCTCTGCCAGAGTGGGACTACATCATAGCTGCCTTCAGAATCTTTCTTAACTTCTCGGAGCCTCTTTAAAACTGAGTGGGCCTCCTTTCTCAGCTGGATGATACAGGGGACAGAGCTGTTAGGCTCAGCCACAGGGGCAATGGGCGCTCTCTCTAAGGCACTGGTCCTCAAACTTGGTTGTGCATTGTAATCACCTGGGGAATTTTAAAAAATACTGATGCCTGGATTCCACCTCCTGAAAGTCTGATTTGATTGATATGGATGTGGACTGGACATCAGGATGTTTCAAAGCACCCCCATATATTCAAATATGCAATGATGTTTGAGAATCACTGGTCTGTAGAATGAAACTGCCCCAGATTTATTTTCTCCTGGAGAAAAACTGCTTCATTTGCCTTTTGTCAAAGATCATACTTCTTAAAACTCTAAGCACAGATGAGGCTGGCTCCGAGCTCCTTCTGTTTTCCCTGAGTCCAGAGCTGGGTCCAGGTCATCATTAGAGTCTGATTGTTATTATGGAATATTTGACGGATAATCAAATTTTCTAGTTAACTAAAATAAATTACCTTTTTGATTTACACTTGAATTAGAGAGCAATGTAGCATGATGGAAGGGGCTGGGTTTTAGAGGCAGAGAGACTCGGGTTCTAATCATAGTTCTGCCTGTGCTTCGTACGATCTTTGATGGGCGACAACTTCTTGGAGCCTCAGTCTTTCTAGCTATGAAATGGGGACAATGCCTACCTGTCAGAGGTGATTTGATGATTAAATGAGATAACACATGTAAAGTGCCTGGTGCAGGGAGAGGTGATAGAAGAACAGTCTGTCCCACGCCTCCCAGGGACCAGGAGTGTGCACTCTTATCACAGATGGACTGAACACCCTCGGCTCTCAGAGCTGCTCTCTAGGCCTCTAGGTCCCCTGGAGGACCTCTGGTGCCTGTGACGACTTCATGCAGGAGGCAGAAGCCCCGCCTCTTCTGGGATGGTTGTGTGGCCTTTGGGTTCAGGCTCTATATTGCTCGGAACTGATGTTCCTGTGTATGAAATAAAAGCTCAAGGCAATTGCTTGAATAATTCAAATAGAAAAAAAGCAATATATCTAAATAATATTTTATGTAATATATGATTTAAATATGTTATTAATTAACTAAAATAATGTTAAATATTATAAATAGATGTTTGGTTATTTTGTGTACATCCACAGCCCTAGGAGTTCGTGTATTTCAATTGTCTTAAACAAAAACTTTGTTGTATCCTCATTGAAAAATGGAAAATCCTCCTAAAGAAAAAAGCTCAAGGTTGACATAGCTTGATGGGAGTTAGGGACTTTCTGAGGGAAGATAAGAATTTCTGGGCAACGATGTGGTTACACAAAGAGCACATGTCCTTGTGTCCATTCTGGCCACACAGCTCCAAGGGACCTGCTTGCTCCACTGCCGTGGGTCTCCACCTCTGCTCTCTGCCACAGCGGCCCCTCCTCAGACAGGATGAACTTTTAGATCTAGGCCTCACCTCAGCCACAAGCGTATCCCCTGACCTGCTGACAAGGGTAATAGCCAGCTTGCTGTTTGGCTGTCTGTCCCTTCCCACCTAGCCTAGGGGAATATTCCTGAAGCCTGGCTGCACTAGGCAGAGGAAGAGGGTTGGATAATCCATACTTCCCTGATATTCCATTCCCCTTATTTTAAGGATGTAGAAACTAATATTCAGAGAAAGGGGTCACTTACCTAAGGTTACATAGATAGTGCTGTTCCTGGACCTAAACCCACGTCTCCCATTTCCCAGCCTTTCCCCAGCACCACACCTCTGCTCTAGATCACATCTGATTCTTTTATCTTCCTAGGCTGGCTTTTTTTCCATCACCCTGAAAACTTACTGGTGACTTTTTACTACTTTCAGTGGTCTTCCTTGCAAGGAATGCACATGGAATACCCAAACCCAAAAGAAACACAATTGTCCAGTCTGCTGAAAATCATGCAGCAGCTTTTAGTACAATTGTAAAGTATTTTTATATGCAGACATATGACCAGATAGTTAAAATGCAATGTGCTATTTGTTATAAGAAGGATATTGAGGATGCTGTGGGAGCCCAGAAGAGGGAATAACTAACTCATCTTGAGGGAAATCAAGCCTGCTTCTCAAAGGTGGAATGTTTGAACAGGTATGAAAGGATGAACAGGAGTTTGTCTGAAAAGGAGGGGAGCAAGAAAGCGTATTTCAGGGAGAGGGAACAGTGTTTTCACAAACACAGAGTTATGCAAAGGTTTGGGGTATTCGGGAGACAGCAGAGATCTTTGGTATGGCAAGGACAGAGTATGTGTGGCAGATGAAGCTAGAGCTGAGACTAGAGAGATAAGGCCAACTTGGAAAGGGCTGGAGTGCCAAGCTGAGAATTTTAGCCTTTAAGGCCAACAGAGATGGAGGATGTGTGGTGAGGCCTTGTCTGATCTTATTCAGTTATTTCTCTTTTTTCATGATGCTAATGAGGCTGTCTTACCACGACTAATGTTTGGGCATCTGGTACAAGGAGGTTGGAAGCCTTGTGGAAATTATTTTCAACAATTAGAGCAGCATTTCTGACCTGAGGGTAGATGAGGAGGGTCTCCCCAGGGCGAGCCAAATGGAAGTGAGGGACAGTCACCTGATTGCCCTGGATGGTGCCTCTATGGAGAGCATCCTTCTCCACCTCTGGCCAGTGTTCTTGACAGGCAGGAGAATATCCAGGAGATTCCAGATCCAGTTCTGTCATTAAAGTCCATGGCTCTGGGAGGGAGGGGGAGGTTTTTTTTAGGGGAAGGTGAGGGGAGGAAGAGTATTAAACTATTATTTTGCATGATTTTGATTTTGATTTTGCTGCATAATGAGCCACTCCAAAATTTAGTGGTTAAAACTACAACTAAACTTTATTCTTGATTATGTAGCTTGGCAGCTTTAGCTAGAATTCTCTGGGTGGTTCTTTTGGGCTGGGCTGGGTTTGGCTAATCTCGGCTGTGCTCATGCCTGTGTCTATGTTCAGCTGGTGAGACAGTTGGAGCTAACTGGTTTATGATGGCTTCACGTGGGACACCTGAGACATCTGAGGCCTCTCTCTGCATGGCCTCTCATCTTCCAGCAGTCTAACCTGTGGTTGTTCACAGGGCAGTCTTAGAGTTCTGAGAGCAAGAGCAGAATCTCACAAAGCCACTTGAGGTCTCGACTTGGAACTTGCTGCCTTCTGTTGGTCAAATCAGGTCATGAGGCCAGCCTAGCTTCAAAGGGTGGAGAACAGACTCCACCTTTTAATGGTTAGGATTGCAAGGGCATGGATGCAAAGAGGGTAAGAATTCGTGGCCATTTTTTCAATCTATGTCTCAGACTCTCTGACTTTCATAACTTGGGAGAGTTGATAATTGAGGTTACTGCCTTACCATGAGTGGGATATGAAAAATTTTTTGAATTCCAAGTCAACATTCATGGAGGATCATGTGCTTTCTCAAATATTATCTAATTTAGTCCTCATAGCAACTCTTATTTTCCCTTTCTATTTTATGTATGAGGAAACTGGGGCACAGAGGAGTAAGTGAGATTCAGTGACTTGTCCAACCAAGGTCACTGGGTGGGAGACCCAGTGTTTGGACTTAAGTTTATGTGACTGCAAGTCTAGAGCAAGTACCGTTGTAGCATTCTGATGAGAGGCAGAGCATACTGTCGTGGAACTGCTGCACTCACTGCCATAGCCAGCCTCTTTCCAGGCTGTCCCCATCGCTGGGCACAGGCACCTGGCCCTACTGAGGAGGCTCATTTCCTTGCACCCAGTGGGCTGACTGCTCTTGGGGTGGGCCTGAAGAGCACTGTAGTCTCCAGAGTGGCAGTCTCATGCTGCTTATGTAGTTCAAGAGCCCACTATGCTGAGGAATGTTGTTGGAGACTGTTGCATGTCCCTGGGGAGAGGGAGTAGGACAAGATGTTCATGTCCATAGGTGAAACATACATATATGTGGTATACCCAACCGAGCAAAGGCCGAGCAAAAGCTCTCTGAGCTCCAGGGGCAGACCCATCAGCTATAACAAGAGAAAAATAACTCTTAGATGAGCAGGCGGGGGGCCTACCTTTCTCTGGCTAGAGCCTTCTGGAAGCTCTAGCTTTGAGATCTTTAAAGCAATTCTGCTACGTGGTGACCTTAATGGCTGGAGCTGTGCCCTGGGCTAAACTGACCCCCTGGAGCTTGGCCAGTAATGGGAGCTGGGCTCTTAGGGCTGTGGAATGAGGCATGGGAGCAGCAGGAAGGAACCCATTATCAGAACCAGAGCAGGCTTGGGCCTGTAGTAGCATGGCTTGTGGGAAGGGGAAGAAAGTAGAAGCAGGCAAAGACAAGGATGTGAGGAGGTCTGTAGGGTAGGCCCCTAATGGGATGGTCATGTCCAGAGTACCTGGATGGTAATTGCAGGCTGTGGCATCAAACATGGTTCATTTTGGCACCAGTGGTATCAGCACATACCTAGGTGTTGTATATTAGAAAGCCTTGTGTCTAGGCCTTAATGTTATGTATAATCTGCCATGTCTCCCTGACTCTGTTATCTTTTCCTCACTTCCCAGAGTTCATCTCCTGTCCTGGGTGTAAGCAAGTGTACCTTACCAAGGATGTAACTGAACATTTTCTTCTGCAGTGCTTTTCTACTGGGCAACACAAGATGGCCAGGGTAAGTCAGCACAAGGAAAGAAACAGCTAACCTTTTTCAGAAATCTGTGGGGCCCCTGTCTATAAGTCTGTCTGTCTACCCATCACTCTGTCTAACTTGCTACCCCTCCATCAATTTGCCGAATTATTCATCCATCCATCCATCCATCAATCATTCTGTCCAGAAGAGAATCAAAATGTTTGAGTTGGGGAAAGCAAAATGGGAGTGTTTTTCTCTCTTACAGCTCTCACTGAAAGATATCCATACTGAGCTTTTATTTCCTTCTTTCTCCTCCTAAGTTGAAACTCATGCACCAGCCTGGATTAAATGGGTTCATCAATCTTGTCTATATTTAACAACTAATACCTTTTTCTTGAGTTTCTGAAATTTCATATCACTTGCTGACTGGTACCCCTTCTCTTCCTCTTTCCACTAGAGTATTTTTGCCACGACATTTTATTCATTTGACAATTTACTTGCTTCAGTATCTAATTCTTATTGAATGTGTGATGTGTACCAGGCCCTGTGTTGGATGCTAGGGAGACAGAGACCATGTTCTCTACCGTCAAGAAATTCATAGTTTAGTAAAACTCATTTATCTTCTTTTTTCGTCCTGCCATGGATTTGTCAGTTGCCAGTGTGAGGACAAAGCTGTCAGAATCCAGATCAGTTTGGTGGCCTGTTTTATTCAGGCACTAATTTTTTCCACATCTCCTCCTTTCCACATATTTTACATCAGCCCTTCAAGATATTTGCTGACCAAATGCATGAACACTTTGGCTAGGAGAGGACTAGGTACTCTTGGGCCTGGCAAGCCCCAGACCAGCTCTTTCTTGGCTGTATATGATCATCTTTCTGTGTACTCCCACAGCTGCGGATCCCTCCTCTTTGCAGGCACATTGGATTTTCTGCTTTTCCCTGTGCCTTCCCATTTTCCTCCCTTGTCTGCCTGGTGAACTTCTCTTTGTCATTCTATCTCCAGCTCAAATGTCACCTCTTTATGAAACCTTTCCTGGTCACTCCTAGACCAAGCTCCTGGAAACCTCCCTGTGCTTCCTCAGCAGTCGGTGCGTCCTTTTATCACAGCATTCCCATTGAACGTCTGCCACCCCATCCAGGCTGTGTTTGCCTTGAGAGCAGATCCTTGCCTTACTCACTTGAGTATCCTCATCTTCAGCACAGGATGTGTGTGAATAGCCCCTGAGACCACTATTCTTTTAGCCACAAAGGGTGCTTTCCTTCACAAGCCCCTACATGTCACTCCCAGGCAGCTCCCCAGAATTGACTGCTCTCCAAAATAGTGGAGAAACAGCCCTGCAGGACCATAGTCCCTGGAGCATTTACCACTCATAGAGGCAGACCCAAATGAGGATATTGTCAGTAACTCCAGAACTCTCTGCTTCCAGAACTGCTCTGAGTGCAAGGAGAAGAGGGCAGCACACATCCTCTGTACCTACTGCAACCGCTGGCTGTGCAGCTCCTGCACAGAGGAGCATCGGCATGGTCCTGCCCCTGGGGGCCCGCTCTTTCCCCGGGCCCAGAAGGGATCTCCAGGTATCACTCCCCACCCCCCAGCTCACATGCCCTTAAGCACTGCTGAACCCTAAAACCCTGGAGCAAAGCTCTCTGACCTTGTTTCCCCGCTGAGGGTGAGGGTAGAAGTGGTCTCAGACCCTGTCTCATAGGAAAGGCATCTCCTGCAGAGTCACAGTCACAGTGTCAGTTCACTGTAGGCTCTGTATTGAGTGAGGAGTCGGGGAGCGTGGGTGAGGTGGTTCAAGGAGGCACAGTCTTGAGTTATCATGGAAGCTAGCTGAGTTCCCTACTTTCACCTCTGTTTAGAGCAATCATTCCTTATTTCTATTTAGTTTCTTGATTAATTAAACACCCTGGATCAGGGCTTGTCTATTTGCCCATCCAGCGCCATTTGTTTTAAATGACAATCTTTTTGAAAGTCTTATCCCAAGGCCCTTGAACCATGGGAGGGGTTTTTCCCTTGTCATACCCACAGGAACCAGAGTTAATGATCCATGTGATCTGGCTTGGAGCCTGGGGAGGCTGGTTCACTAGTTTCAGTCCCACCATAATGGAATCCTGGTTAACGAAGAGGTTTAGGTTGAATTTTAGAGGATTCATTCTTCCGTAGGAGATCATGTGCTGCAGTAGCAAGCACCCTCCTTGGCCTCTGGCAGTAGTGGGATGCCTGGGGCTTGATAGTGTGTTATTTCTGGACAGCTGGGCAAGTCCAGCCAGGCTAAGCCTGCATTCCTCCTTGTGCTCCTGGAACCTCACTGTCCCAGGGAGAGGCCTCCCCTGTCTGCACCACCTTTCCTCAAGCTCTGTGTCTCCCCTGTGTCCACTGAGGGCTGAGGGCTGTTCAGCAGAGCTTAACTGAGAGATCTTCCTAAACAAGAGAAGCCCACTTTCTCCATCTTCTCTGGCAGGAGTGAATGGTGGTTCTGGGGACTTCGCCTTGTACTGTCCTCTGCACACACAGGAAGTGCTCAAGCTGTTCTGCGAGACCTGTGACGTGCTCACATGCCATAGCTGCCTCATGGTGGAACACAAAGAACACAGGTGGGGCTGGCTGGCTGCCTGAAGGGGCTTGGGGAGGGCTCTGGGGCTCCCTACTTGTGAGAGCACTGGGCTCCCAGTGCATTAAAATCCTCTCTCTGACCAAAACAACTTTGGGCTGACGTTTTTCTCTGCTCCTGTTGTGGGGCTTCTCTGGAGAGGCCTAAAGGGCCAAGAGCCTGCAGTATCTCTGACTTTCTCTAGATGTAATCCCAGCCTCCATGGACCTGGCTGAGACAATGCAGTGTGGGAATTCTTGCTTGACTGGCATGCTCAGAATAAGACAAGGCCTTCCTCAGCTTTTTCTCTGCCTTCTTGTCTAGGTGCAGACATCTTGATGAAGTTTTGCAAAACCAGAGGATGCTTCTGGAAGGTGTGACTACACAGGTGGCTCATAAGAAATCCAGTCTACAGACATCTGCAAAGCAAATTGAGGACAGGTAGCACAAGCTAGCCCCTGGCCAGCCCTGGAAATGCTCTCTTCCCTCACATCCTGGATCCTGATACCAGGCTATCAGATGTAGTACTTATGAATAGGACATGCCATTAAGTGGGTGTGGGCATATGTCCCAGCAGGTACATGTCCTGGCCTTAGAGATCTCAGGACAAGTGAAAGGGCTCCAGATCATCACTTCGTGAATGGGACCAAGCTGGTTCAGGATGATCAGAGTGAGTCTGGGCCAAACTGAAAGTGGCCATGAAATAGCCAAGGGTAGGTGCTTGAGAACAAGGTACAGAGTAGACACTGGGGGAGAGAGTGCTGTTTATCAAGAGGGTGCAACAAGTCAGTGGCAATCTGCCCTTTGTCACCCCTTTCTCAGTGTTTTCTGTATAAATCCACAAATGATAAGAAATCATCTATATTTTATGTGGCAGGGGAATTAGTAGATACTGAGAGCTCATCATGTGGCAGGCACTGGTTGGGCATCATACATGCATTATTCTGTTCAATTCTTACAATTCTTTGAATTGGGGTTATTTCCACCTTACTAATGAGGAGGCTGAGGTTCAGAGAGGTTAGGTGACTACTCTGAAATCACACAGCTAGTTAGTGACTAGCTGGGTTTGGAAGTTAGGTCTATGTGACTTCAGAGCCCATGTTCTTTCTTTTTTTCACAACTTTACTGAGATGTAATTTGCATACCATAAAATTGTCCCTTTAAAATGTACAATTCAGTGGTTTTTAGTATATTTCTAGAATTGGGCAACCATTATTACTAGCTACTTTTAGAACATTTCATCACCCCAAAAAGAAACCCCATATACATTAGCAGTCAATCACCATTTGCCAAACATCCCCAGCCCTTGGCAACCACTAGTCTACTTTCTGTCTCTGCTCATGCTCTTTTTACTGCATGGCACTCTTCAGAGGAGCATCCTCCTCTTTAAGACAGCAAATTACATGAAGTCATACCTGAACTCACTCTTTCTGTCTTGCCCCTAGTGCTGTGTGAACTGATGAGCTGCTGGGTTGACCTGGGTGTGGACCTGAGGTTTACCTAGAGAAAAGCAGATTGAACTTTATGCCATTGGCCCACTTAAATCAATGGGCTGGGTTGTACAAAGGGTGGGGTGGTAAAGGAAGGTTCTGGTATCTTTATCTTTAGTCCCTACTGGGCCCTGATCTTAATAGGCAGCCTCCAAGTTGTTGGCTCTTATGTCTGCTGTCTCTAGGTCCTCACAGGCCTGGAGGGAGGGGCTCACCATGCTCTGTTCCATCCTGTTTACAGGATTTTTGAAGTGAAGCATCAGCACAGGAAGGTGGAAAACCAGATCAAAATGGCCAAGATGGTTCTGATGAATGAGCTGAACAAACAGGCCAATGGGCTCATAGAGGAGTTGGAGGTATATGCGGGCAGATGGACCAGATGGATGGGTTCTGCACTCTCACTGGGTCAGAAACTGGGCACATATCAAACTAGTCTCAGGGTGCAGAGCCACCTGGGCTGAAATTCAGATGTGCAGTTGCCATAGCTCTCTGCTGCTCCCTATATCTTAAAATGTCCAGTCTAATTTTGGGATGGTGGCTCAGTAAGGGCTGGAAAATCAGTTCAAACTCCCATCAATGCTATGACTCTAAGGCAACTGCCTTCCTGGACTATGCAGGGTTATAACCTTGGAAGAGAGAGTCATGAAACAAGTTATGCCCAAGAGATGTAGACATGCATTCATTTATCACCCACTCCCTATTTTCACTATAATATCTACCCACCCAATCTCCCTCCCTTCCTCCATCCTTCAGTGGCCCATGGCAGCACTCTGTCCTGCTGTCCTCCTCTCAGGGTGCAGTCTCATCTGATTCCAACAGTGTTCATACTGATATACACAGGCCATCAGACTTCCCAAGCAGTGGACCGCAGTCCAAGAACAGGATCTGAGACTCTGTCTTCTCTCTCCATTCCCAGGGCATTACTAATGAGAGAAAGCGGAAGCTGGAGCAGCAGTTACAGAGCATCATGGTCCTCAACCGTCAGTTTGAGCATGTGCAGAATTTCATCAATTGGGCTGTCTGCAGCAAAACCAGCGTCCCTTTCCTTTTCAGCAAAGAGCTGGTAAGAAGAACTCCAACTTCTCAATCATTGTTTTTGGGTTAGTAAGAGAATGCCATCTTTTGCCAAACCGCACAGTGCAAAGGACCCAGGTGCTGAAATGGTCTTGCTTGCCTCCCGGCAACTCAGCTTGGAAATTCTGTACTTCTTTGTCTTAGGTCGTAGATTCTGACATTATCCTGGACATTAGCAGTGTGCTAGACATCCCATAGAAAGCTATTTTGGTCTAAATGGGGCTATGAGGGAAGGAGGAGTTGAGGATGATGTTGAAATGTTGGACTTGGGAGGATGGTGATGCTCGGGAGAAGGAGCAAGAATTCTGAAAAAATTTGATGGGGTTTATATTTGGATGCGTTGAATGTAAGATGCCTGTAAGATATCTAAAAAGAGATGTCTAAAATCTGTTTTGATAGATAGGTTTGGAAGTCAGAAGGAAAGTCAGGGTTGGAGATGTAGGAGTCACTGGGATATCAGTGGTCTCACCTTGGAAGAGTCTGTGGAGGAAGAAGAGAAGAACAAATTTAGAACCCAGGGAAATACCATGATTTTCAGCATAGACAGGGGAAGAGGATGAGTGAAGCAGAGTGAGAAGCAATAGTCAGAGGCCAGGGGAGATTTAGGAGGCTGTTGGCACACAGAAATTAACAGAGAGTTTCAGATTTCAAGTGGTCACCGTTATCACTGCTACATAGTGAAAGAGGATCAGTAGTGAAGAGGGGCCTTGAGGTCTGGGAATCAGGAGGTCCCTGATGATCTTTTGAAAGAAATTCCAGTGAAGTAGAAGAGTTAAAAGCTAGAATGAGGGGACTGAGGATGGGAGGTGAGGAAGTAGAGACGGAAGTGAAAAGGGAAATAAGAAGGTAGCTTGAGATGGAGACAGACCTTTTTTAAGTGTGGAAGACATTTGCACACATTTTATTTGTGAGGAGAGGTTGAAGATAGAAAGAAGAGATGTGTGGTAGAGTGAGCATACTGAGAAGGCAGGAGGAAGTGGGGTCGAGAGTAAACCAGTCGCCCTTAAACATAAGGGGCGCTCCCTTCCTCCGAGATGGGAAGACAGGAAGGGATTATTATACTATAGTTAAGTTTGGAGGTAGGAGAGGTACAAGTTTGATGGAGTTTGCCCTCTGTGGTCTGTTTTGTCCTCTGTGAAGTAAGAGGTGATAGTAAGAAGGTTAGGCACTGGGTAAGTGGCATTGAGGGGAGATGTGAATATTTTAAGTAGTCGTTGAGGACAGTGGAAGAGGAAGCTGACAAGAAAGGAAGTGACAAGAAAAAGGACTGAGGGATGCCCCTGAGGTTAATGATCACTGAAGCGACCCCAGATAACATGGCTTTGGGATGGCTGGACTGACCTAAGTTTAGGCATTGGTGATGGGGAGGCAAAATGGCACCAGTGATACTGTTATTGAAAATGATGGGAAAGGGCTTGGAGACTTCAATGAGGTTGAAGAGCATGCTCAGAAAGAGCGAGAGCGGGTTATGATCAGGAAGTAGGTTGTTGGAGTTGAAGGTCTCATAGGTAGAATGGTTCTAGATGATGAAAAGGGTCTAAGTATGGTGACTGAACTGAAAAGAGAGGTGAAGGTGGCTGACATTAAAGAGGTCAAGAAAGTAAGAGGACAAGATGTTGATTGAGACATTAGTTAACTAGATGATGGCAGTTAAGTTGGACATTTGCCAAAGTCCTAGATAAACGGGACAGTTAGTGATTAGAGATAGAGGAAAGTGATGAGGGAGGAAGAGGGCAGTTGATTAGGATGGAAGGGAGTTTTACATGTGGGTGGAAGGACAGCAATGGGGAACTCAGAGAATGTCTCCCCCATAGGTGTTGAATTGAGGTTATGTTGGAATGAATGGAGCGCTCTTGAGAGGGCTGCCAAGCAAGTGATATCTTGAGGGAGAGTTACAAATCATCTGAGGTCTGGAAGAGATAAGAATGTAGGGGTTCCAGAAGCCTCAATAAGAGGAATGGGATCAGCAGGAGGAAGGTGGGGAGAGAAGAATGTAAAGATACTAAAGTGCATGGAAAGGAGCATATGGGGGAGGAACAGAGGCTAAAGAGCGATGGCTTTGAGCCTTTCAACCTGTCTGAAAGGTGAGGGAGAGGGAGTTATTCAGATGCAAGATGCCCAGAGAAATGACCGTTAGTGCTGCTGTCAGATTGTGTTTCAGATGCAGCGATTGCTGGAGACAAATTGTAACACAGATCCTGGCTCCCCTTGGAGTATCAGATTCACCTGGGAGCCTAACTTCTGGACCAAGCAGCTGGCTTCGCTTGGTGAGCCAGGGCCCACCCTGTGGGCTTTTACATAATTGCTAAGAACAAATATAGAGCTTAGCTTACTGGATAGGTCAGCACATGCCCAAGAGAAAGCACTCCCTGAGACTGCCAATGGTCATGGAGTCACTCAGCAATTCTTTTTTGGGGGGTTTGAGATTGGGATGAGGAGTGGATGGCTTAAATACCGGACTTTTGTGACAGGACTAGTTGAAATCTGAGCTTCCCATTCTGCATGAATGTCCCTGTTACCTTGGTTTCATTGCTGGAGAGGAGACAAGACAGTGGCCATGCTCTCAAGAATGCTGTATGGTAATGCAGGTGAACCTGTGTCTCTGTGGTCATACAAGGGTATACGTGTACGTGGTTACAAACAGGGGTATCTCAGCAACAGTAAGACAGAGAGGGAGAAAGAACGCACACCCTTTGGAGTTAATATGTAAGCAGATAGTTCATCTTCCTTTCTTGCTGCAATAATTTGCTGGCGTCCAGTCTTTAGGCAGAATGTAGACAACTGGAAGTTGTGCCTGTGTTGACAACCTGACGATGGTAGGCTTGTTAAACTAATGGCCAACCTTTGCCTTCACGTGGGCTGTTAATCTCATTGAAAGTTTTTTGAACTTGACAGAGCGATGAATGATATTTAGGTTTATTTTTTGCTGCCCTTTCCCTTTTGATTTAACGCAATAGAGCTTTGGTAGGCCCCTGCTCTGGGTCATGCCCCATGCTGGGCACTAAGGGACCAAGGTGAATAAAACACACTTCCTGCCCTCAAGTTGCTCAGTCTCGCCCTAAGTAAGCCTCATCAAAACAATGAGCTAAAGAGGCCATTAGACTAAGCTAGTGATAGATATCATCTACTCATACACGAGGGCCCAGGGACCTGAGGACAGTGCTGGTGCCTGGCACTGAGCTGCCGTCGGAGCTTCCCCACTCTCTTCCTTCCTACTTGCGCAACACACAGTTCCCCAGACCCGTATTTGAAGACTTGCTCATTTGTCCTGGGGATGACTTTCTCTCCTTTGCTACTTTCCAGCACATTCCCTCCCTACCCCTAATGTTGATTTTTTTTCTGAGTCTCTGTTAAAAATGAGTGGGTGCTATTTGAGAGAGCCCATGGTTTTTCTGGTGGGATACAAATAGAGGCAGGACTGAACATCGGGTGAAACCTGAACTAATTTCTCAAATGTTCCAGGCCCCCAAAGCAGGTCCATACAGGTTCTGTTGCTGGCAGTATTCTAGACTGTGTCTTGGAGATCAGGGGTTGAATTTCTTAATCTCTGCCCTGGTACAGGTTTGTTGAGTGATGTCCTTTGGTCCCAGGAGTAGGAGGTAGCAGAGGGGGAACAACCACAGATTACCTTTGGAAACACTCTCTATTCTGAATTTTCAGGCTGTATAACTACTGAAGGTGGACAACTGTCCCAGGCAGATGCCCCTGCTTATGGAGGCTTACAGGGACCATCATCCTTTTATCAAAGCCATCAGTCCCCAGTGGCTCAGCAAGAGAGTCGTAGCCACCCCTCTCATAAGTTCCAGTCTCCAGCACTGTGTTCCTCATCTGTGTGCTGCTCCCACTGCTCCCCAGTCTCGCCCTCCCTCAAAGGCCAGGTCCCTCCACCCAGCATACACCCAGCCCACAGCTTTAGGCAGCCCTCTGAGATGGTGCCCCAACAACTGGGATCACTGCAGTGTTCCACCCTGATGCCCAGAGAGAAAGAGCTGCCTTGCACTCCTCATCCACCAAAGCTGCTGCAGCCCTGGCTGGATACCCAGCCCCGCGGGGAGCAGGAGAGCACATCCCAGCGGCTGGGGCAGCAGCTGGCTTCCCAGCCGGTGTGCATCGTCCCTCCCCAGGATGTTCAGCAAGGAGCCCATGCCCAGCCCACCTTACAGACACCCTCTATCCAAGTTCAGTTTGGCCACCACCAGAAGCTAAAGCTCAGCCACTTTCAGCAGCAGCCGCAGCAGCAGTTGCCACCTCCGCCACCTCTGCCACCTCCACCCCAGCAGCAGCCACCCCCACCTCTACCTCCATCCCAACATCTGGCTTCTAGTCAACGTGAGAGCCCTCCTGGGTCTACCTGTTCCCAGAACGTGGACATAATGCACCACAAGTTTGAGCTGGAGGAAATGCAGAAGGACCTGGAGCTTCTCCTTCAGGCTCAACAGCCCAGCCTGCAACTGAGTCAGACCAAATCGCCTCAGCATCTTCAGCAAACAATTGTGGGCCAGATCAACTACATTGTGAGGCAGCCAGCACCTGTCCAGTCCCAGAGTCAGGAGGACACTGTGCAGGTGAGCCTCAGGGTGGCTTGGGGCACGTATTCTCCCCGTCCTAGGATCGCTCAGGGAACACAGCCTCCCCAATCACAGGGTGGCGTAGAACACAGTTTTTTCATCTTATTGTGGCCTTGAGCTCAGCCCTCACCTTTAAAGACTGCCCTGGCCTCCACTGCCCATCTCAGGAAAGCTCCAGAGAATATAGTACCTAGTCCCAAAGTAGAGCTGGGCTCGGTACTATCCAGAGTGGCCTGTCTTAGCCCTGTCCTCCTGGGCGACACTACAGACCCTCCCATGAATGGAACCTTCTGAGCTGTGCTGTACTCCTGCCAGTGCCAGGGCAGAAGAGAGGCTGTCTCTTATCTTTGTAACCTCCTCACATCCCTTGCTGGAACTATGAATCTCAGACAGAGGGAAGGCGAGAGCTTAAGGAGTGGGGGGAGGGTAAGCATTAGATGCTCGTGAGTAGCATGTTTGTAACACTGCACAGATACAGACTTCAAATTTGTTTCAAGCCTACTAAGGCTAGGTATGTTTTTTGTTTGTTTGTTTTACAACATCTTTAAATTTTAATGAAAACGTAGATAATCTGTTTTAAAATTACAAATTCAATCACAATTTCAAGAGAAAAGATGTATCTATACACCAACTTTACATACATACAGAAAAACTGGACTTTGAAGCCCTAATGTTTCAAAAGTATTCAGGCTAGGTACGTTTTATATGCACCATATCATTTAGCCTATCGACAACATTGCTAGGTAGGCATTACCATCTGTATTTTATAGGTGCAGAAGTGGAGATCAGAGAGGGCAGGCAGTCTGCCTAGATAGCATAAAACATTGAGTATAGAGCCAAGACCTGGATTCAGGCCGGCTGACTCTAATGCTAGAGAAGAGGCCTTGTTCTCTCCAAAGGGGGCTGAGGAATGCTGCTCCTCTCTTTGCTCAGCTAAAAGCCAGTTGAAGGGGTACAGTTTGTACCTCTGGGATCTTTGCTGCATTCCACATCTTTATTCTCAACTCTTGGTTTTATTTTTTTTTCCAGAGCTTCCTGTTCCAGCTCCTTCCTCCTACCCCTTCTCACTTGTCCCATAGTGGCATCTGTTTTAAATCTGTAATCACATTTATATCCTCAGAGAAGCTCTATAGACTTTTACTTTATTAAAAAATATAGGGCCTCACATTTATGCTTTAATGAAGTTGGTACTGATAACTTCAGATCATGCTTCAAATATCTTTCTCTGAGCCTCAGTTCCTTTGAGGGGATATGGAACAGTCCCCATAATGGCAGAGAGGGGTCTAGGGTTCACAGAGGACCACGAGCTAAAGTCAAAACTGTTATGATTGAGGGGCTGGCCCTGTGGCCGAGTGGTTAAGTTCGCGCACTCCGCTGCAAGCGGCCCAGTGTTTCGTCGGTTCGAATCCTGGGCGCGGACATGGCACTGCTCATCAAACCACGCTGAGGCAGCGTCCCACGTGCCACAACTAGAAGGACCCACAATGAAGAATATACAACTATGTACCGGGGGGCTTTGGGGAGAAAAAGGAAAAAAAATAAAATCTTAAAAAAAAAAAAAACAACAAAAACTGTTATGATTGCTAAGGTGAATATAACAGAGTTAGCTCAGAATTCTCATTTTGGGTTCTATCCTAAGACTATCATATTGGGATATAGTTTTAGGAAGAGTTTAGATAAGAGTATCTTTCTTTTTGAAAAATTTTTAAGCAGTTCACAATATGTAGGTGGTGACAATGGGCAGTGCAGGGTGGGCATTAGTCTTTGCTGCTGCTGCTGCTGCTGCTGCTGTTACTCTGTGCAGTGAAACCCACTCAAGTTCTTATTTTCTTCTCCAGGCTACAGATGAGCCGTCAGCATCTGAAGGCCCAAAGCCAGCTCTCCCTCTTGACAAGAATACTGCTGCTGCCTTGCCTCAGGCATCTGGGGAAGAAACCCCTCACAGTGTCCCCCAACTGGACAGCACCATCCAGCACTCCTCTCCAAATGTGGTGAGAAAGGTACTAATGGAGCCTGCTTTCCCTGACCACATGGGGCCCACTGCCAGCCAAGACCCCAGGGACCTGAACGAGGATGACTGGGCAGGGGGAAGAGGGTCCCTGTTCCATCCTGGGATGTTACAGAGCTCTGACTCATGCCTTCTGTCCTAATGAGTCAGCAACATGGGTGGTCCTCCTCCACCCCCGTTCCACTCCCACATACCCACTTAAAGTGAGACCAACTGGGCTTCATGCAGAGTGGACGGGGAAAGGGAAAGAACGCCAATTCACTGAACACTTATTCTGTGCCTGCAACTGTGCCTGGTGCTTCACAAGCATTATCTCCCTTAACCCTCCCAAAAGTTCTATGAGGTGGGCATCCCCATCCTATAGCTAAGGAAACCGAGGTCCAGGGGCCTGTGTTTAGTAGCTGAGAGGGCTGAGGTTTATTTAAAACAAAGTCTGTCAGAATCCAAAGCCCGAACTTTTTCCTCTCTGCAATGAAAATGGTGAAAATATTTTATGTAGCCCTACAACCCAAAGTTGATTGGCCTTAGAATTTGAGTCAGTAGAATTTGTTGGGTGGGTGGTCTGTAGGGCTGTCTTGCATAAGTAGCTGAGCATCTAAGGGCACTAGGATCTCTTAAAGATAAGCTATTGGAGGCCTACCTGCTTGCTGGAAGTGTTCGTTTACTCTGGCAATAACCCAGAACCCCGCACTCCTCAGCTGTCCTACTCTTACCCCTGCGCATCACTCCCACCCCTGTCATCCTCCTAGCTGGAACCTCAGCACTGTGCCGTGCCCTCCACTCAGCCCTCCCTGGGTCCCTTGGCCCTGTTCCACTTATCCTGTTGCCTTCTCTAATCTGGTACCCTCAGCCTTCCTAGTGCCTCCACTTAGCCCTGTACTTGAAGCTCTGTTAGTTATTCTGTGTGCTCCCAGCCTGCACCCTCAGCCCGGCAGCATCCCTCTGGCCCTGAAGCCCCACTTTACTCATTGTTCTGTGTACCCACCCCTCACCATCTTTTCCCCAGCAGCACCATTGCCGTGTATGTCTTAGATCAGTCTATCTCAGTGATTCTTGAGAAGAGAATTTAGAAAAGTAGGGGATGGCAAAAATGAAACGTTGACTTGGAAATCCCTAGTGACTCTTGAAGTCTGGGCAGGCCTCTGGTATTAATGGCTTTTTTCTATGCCCGTGCTGTCCTGCCTGTTGAAAACAATTTGGCCTAGAGGCCATAGAGGTGCTGTGAATAGGCCCTTTGTGGCTCTTAGGGGTTTAACTTCTCCTACTTGGGCCAGCTACCTATCCATCCAAACATGTATTTATTCACTCGATGTTTAAAACCTATATGTTAACCTCCTAGTAGGTGCCAAATATATTTCCAGGTGCCAGGCACAGATTGGTGGGTAAGATAGTCTCATACTGGAGCTTACAGTCTGGTGGGAGAGAGAGTTAACCAAGCAACAGCAATCAAGTTTGATGAAGTGCTATGATAGTCATTGGGGTGTATAGAAGGAGCACCTAACCCTGGGAGAAGGACTGTCCACAGAAGACTTCCTAGGGGACATGGTTTTAAGCTGAGATTTGAAGGAGATGTTAGGCTGGTGCAGGGGGCATTTGGGGGATTGGTGAGGAGAATACATGGTTAAAGGGAATGACAAGTAGGAAGGTCCAGAAGTGGGAGAAAGCCTGGGGCACTCAGGGGATTGCTGATAGTTTGGCTTGGTAGGAACACGAGATGTCCTGGGGAATAGAAGTGAGTGAAACCAGAGCAGTTGGAAGGCCTTGTAAATTATGCTCTGAGTTGGGGTTCAGTCTTGAGGGTTGTGAGGAGTTGAATGAAGGATTTCTAGCAAGGAGGGACATGGTTTGAATTAAATTTTAGAAAGGTCACTTTAGCTGTAGTAAGGGAGACCAAAATAGTTTACAGAGGAGAAGTAGGAAAGATTGAATGAAATAAGTAATTATGAGAATAGAGAGGAAGCAAGGACTTCCAGAGCTCAGATCACAGGAGCTTTTGGACTTGGAGTCTGATTGGTGATGGGAAGTGAGGGAGAGAAAGTTCTTTGGCTTCACATTCAGCCAAGACTTCTGTCTTGGCCCAATGGGTTGTCATTCACTGAGGTGGGAGCACGGGAAGAAGAGCATGTTTTGAGGGATGAAGAGTTAAGTTTCAGTTTTAAATTATTGATGTTCTCATATGGAAACTACATCAGAAGATGACGGGAGGGCAGCCAGCTCTGGATGTCAGTAGTTGAGAAGTAAGCACAGGGATTACCAGGGCTCAAGTGGTAGTGGAAGCCAAGCAGAAAATACTGCTACTTATTTGATGAATCTCAATTCTGTTCCTATACCCAGTACAGAGGAAAGGAGGCAAGCCACGGGCAAGCATGGAGTCTGTGCTGCCTGTGGGTGTGGCCCACAGGGCTCTCTGAGCAGCAAGGGGATACTACCCTCCGGTGTGGCTGCAGGTTGGCAGTGGGGTTAGTGAAGGTCCTAGGATCCCCAGCTTCTCATTTTGAGCAGCCCCTGGCCCTTATTAACCTGGGCTCATGTAGAAGTTTGGCAGGGCAGGTGGCCTGGAAGTTTTCAGATGTTTTATAGGCTACAACATGACCCGGACTCCCAGGAAAAGGAACCTCAAGGTTGCTGTCCCCGCCCAGAGGAAGCTTTGGGTCCACTTGACTGAGAGAGGTCTGGTTGCACACATGGTTACTGAAATAAGAAAAAAGGCTTTTTTTTTTTTTGAGGGAATTCATTGCCTTGAAGGTGGTATTGGGCAGGGTGGAGGGTGTGAAGATTGAGGATACCAAACAACATTTTGAGCATCTTATTGAATGATAATACTTTATATAGCATTTTTCTACTTTTTTCCATAGGTTTTTACATGGATTATTCCATTTTATTTCTTTGTTTATCCTAGAAATACTGTAAGGAAACTACTTTCTTATTCCCCTTTGAAAAATGTGGAAACTGAGACACAGAAAGGTTAAGTGACCCACCTAAGAGTTATACAGCTAACCCTTGGCAGTGTTAGGACCAGAGCCCAGGTTCCTGACTCAACCCTGTATTCAATGACTAGGTTAAATTGTCTCTCTTTGTGCACTGCACTGGGAGAAGTAGGACTCCATTTGGCCTCTCACTTGCTGGGTTGTCCTGCCTTCGCAATCTTTGAAGTAGCCTAAGGCCTTGCTGGGGAGAGGTTTTATTAGGACCCAGCCTCGTTTAGTCTTGGTTATCTTTATCTGGTAAAGATGTTTTAGCCTCCAGCCCACTCCTCAGCTTGTGATGGCTTGTGAGAGCCCGGGAAGTCAGAAGTCTGTCTGCAGGTCACAGAGCAGAGGAACCTGTGGCACCTGCACCTCTCTGTGTGTCCACAGGGACTCATTGATGCTCTGAGCTGCTCACTGACCACAAGGAGGACTTTTGTTACAGCAGAGCAGCGGTGCACAAGTACCTAGGAGTTGGTACTAAATGAGCTTATGGTGAAAACTGATTGCTGCTGAACATGAGATGTGAAGGTGTGATCATTGGTTTTCTAGTGGGCTTGAGCTCTGCAATCTCAGGAGCAGCTCATCCAGCTACCCTCCCTGCATCCAGCAGCATATTTTTGAATGAATTTTGACATTTGTCTGGCACTAGCTGTTGCCTAAGCTTCCTAATCTTGGTTTACCCACTCTGAAGAAAGACCATGGTAACAACTCTGCAACAGAACTCCCTTACATCCCAAGTGAGACTGGAAGACATTTGAATGGCATCATTACGTACTTCTGAACTAGTCGACTGCTGAAAAATATACACACTCTTCTTCAAAGCTCTCATGGAGTCAAGGCTGCAGGCATCACAGAGAGCCCTGTCTGCGCCCCAGTTCACCTGCAAGAAGGACCTCTCTTCTGCTCATAATATAGCCCAGATCTTCAAGTGAGAACTTTGAAGCCACCAGGTTGCTGCTTATAGCTTGAGAGGAGTCTGAGATGTATTTTCAGTAAATGATACCAAGGCAGTAGGCATTCCTGTGGTCCAGATTATTAAGAGTGATGCAGAAGAGTAAAGGATAGTGACTCAGATGCATAGCATTTATACCAGTATCAACTGTGATGCCTAAGCTCTTAATTCAATCTTTACAACTCAGTGAGATTTCCATTAACCTGTGGAGGAGGAAATTAAAGCCCAGAGATGGGAAATGACTTGCTTAAACTCGTACTCTAAGCCTTGGCCTAACTAAACTAACTAAATTAACTAAATCAACTCCTATGGACCAGATCATGCATTTTCAACCCCAGCAATGATCTTTTCATCATAGCATGACTCTGATACCAGCTTTTGCTCATAATGTTCCCAGGGCCTGGTGAGGTTTTCTTAGAGTACAACCTGTGTCCTGATCAGCATATGCAGAACTGTACAGAGATCCGCTCTGTCCTACTCAGGAACCAAGCCAAACACTCCCCAGGTCTGGCTCCCTGAATTTTACGCCCTCTAGGAAGCCTGTCTCGTTAGTTCTAGCCTGATTTCATTCACAGACCAAACCCCAGATCTTTGTATAGGTCTCCTGGTCTATGGGAAAACAGGTTCTGGCTCCTAGGCCCTAAATTCCTTACCCTGGCCTGGTCAAAATACCTCTGGCCTAATTCTCCTGAGTCTCCAAGGTTTGGGTTTTGAGGGTTCCACTCATTTTGGCTTTCGCTTCTGATTTGCTGGAATCCATTTATTCCTCTCCTCTTCCTTCCACCTCACACTCTGGGATCCTCTTTCCTGTTTTTGTCTTCCCTGGATCATCAGGGCACTGCGCACCCTTCAGTTCTTCTCTCCTCATCACCCACGAGCATTTCCCCATCTCACTCTGCTCAGTTAGCATATATCAGCATAGTCACATCCACAGGAAAAGGCTTAATTTGTACAAGAGCTTTATACTGAGCTGGAGGAGTACTCACTGTCAATAAGAGCAACAACTTCTCTATTAAAAATCAACTTGGGAAACCATTTGCCAGAAAAGTTAGTTCTTCCCTCAGCTATCTGACTCAGTTGGTTCAAGATCTACTACTGTTAAACCAGTCTACCTAATCTGAAGCTGTTGAAGCACTCAAATATTGCAAGATTTAATTCACAAATCTTATTTACCTCTATCCTTCTCTCTTTATCTGTCTCCTTCCGCCAGAGTGAAGGCCTTCAATATGTTTCCAAGACACAACTCCCAAGTCATTACTCCCTTCTCCTCTGCACATTTACGTGGTGGCCAGTCTTTGACAATTTTAACTACTGGAACCAGAAGTGAGCAGGCAAAGCTTTGTGGCAGCAACAAAAACAGATAGCACAAACCCCACACATTATATTCTCTACAAGATCATAAGTCCACATGCAGGTATCTAGTCAGAGTTCTTGATCTAGCAAGCTTAGTTGCGTGGTTTTCTTTGGAAATTTTTAGCTTTTCTACATTATAGCAGTAAGCAGATTAGGAGCGGGGAGTCAGGACTTCTATAATGGCAGCTAACACCAAGGGAGAAGACAAGAAACATCACCTGGGAAAGTGCCACAGTGTGAGGTCATTCAGTGAAAGGGCAAGGAAAGAACAACAAATGTTCTTAGAAGTTCTCTAAAGTATCACTGAATTATAGCCCACCATACTCCAGCAACAGAGGTTCCTTCAAGTTCCTGTATGTCGCTAAGAAATGGTCTCATCAGGCTCCTGGTACTCTGCTTAATATGACAGGGTAGTGTTTAAAGTGTTTTAAAAGTGCTCCCCTTCAAAATAATATTTTTAACCAATTGCATTTTGTTACTGAAAGAGGTTGTTTCAGATATCTGGAAAGTTAATTTCTGTGGACCACCACCCTATCTGCTCTACGTTATCTCCAGCAATATCATCTTGCTGTAAGAACCTGAAACTTGTATTAAACTCAGGGCATGTGCACTAAGTGTCTGTTTATTGACTTCTCAATCGCATCTTACTAGGACACTAGCTTTCTAGCTAATGGCACAAAATCAAGACCAGCCAGCAGATTTTTAAAGCTGGGCCCAGATTCCTAGTCTTGGGCCTGTATGATCTTGGGAGATCTGGGTAATCACTCTGTGTCTCAATTTCCCGTCCTGTTAAAATGAAAGAACAATATCTTCTCTGACGACACCATATGACAATCATTAGAATAATAATGTAAGCACATTGAACTCCAGAAAAAGATCTGGGCAGTGAGGATGGGGAGAGTGAGGACAGCAGGTAACAGAGCACAGATCAAGCAGGAGATGGGTTAGACAGGAGAAGGATTGCCTAGGTTACTAGTAGAAGAGGTTGAAAGTCAGACAGTTCAGGGAGGTGGCAGGTCAGGCAAGTTGTGGAAGCAGGTGGTTCAGACAGGTAGATTATATAGGTTCCAGGTGAGGTGATTCAGACAGTTCACAGGGTTAAACTGGTGGCAAACAGAGATAAGGCGACAGAGATGAAGAGATAAGAAACAAGAAGAGGAAAGGGACAGGGATAGGAATGTACAGTTTGGGAGGAGAGAAAGTTAGAGGCAAATGAGGAGATGCTAGGTCAGGGAGGTGACAGGGGGCTCTTTGGGCTCAGGGAAGTCTCCCCTTTTACACCAGAGGTGACATGAGCTGATTATCAGAGTAATGTTTTTGACATTTTTGACTTCTCTTCCTCCCTGAACTAGAGAATATTTTATTTTCACTTGCAATTCTCAAAATACATATTTTCCGTCGTGAAATCTGAAGGTTTTGTATATAAAGATGAAGTCAAGGTGTCTGTTGCGTAGCTGACATCTTGGAAGTGTCAGTGATTGCCCTAGACAGACTTTACAGCTGGCCATATACTTTCACCTTCTCTCATTTGATCTTTGAACCATCCTGGGTGCTAGAGAGGGCAGGCACCATTGTCTCCGCTGACAGATGAGCTCCTGTGTGTGAGGCACCAAATGTCAGATATGGCCACATTTCCAAGCCCTTCTTCAACCCTAGTATACTCTCAAGACGTCCTTAACTTCCTTCCAGGCCCTTGAGACCCAGCCTGCTTTGCTGGCCTCTGCTTGCCCCCACTCATCTTGTAGCACTGGCAACAGAGTAGAATGGAGGTTCTCAACTCCCCTCTTTCTTCCTATACATGAAATAAGTTCCTTTTGTTTTAATGCTTTGCAGCTCTTCACTCCAGAGAGCCATATGAAGTACAAAAATAACCAACACACGGCATACATAGGTTCCAGAAATGCCGCTGTTTGTGTCGCCTGTAGAAATGGAGTTGGGGCTGGATTCCTCATTGCACCGAGTCCCTTCTCAGAATTCCCCCATGGACATTTCCCAGGTTCTTCACCCCACCTCTTGATAGCCTTGGCCTCTGTTGAGATTGGTTGTAGATGTGGACATGAAAGAGACCAGTCTAGTTTGCAGTAACTTAGGACATGTTACTGACCTCGTACTGTGTGCTGAGTGTAGTGGGAGCAGATCCAGTAGGCTCAGCTCAAAATAAACTGTGTCAGAGTTTCCACAATTCTTCCATGGCCCTGTCTGCATGCCCTCCTTTCCTCTGTCATTATATTAACTCTCATTTCATGATATGCAATAAGTAATCAGGACAGGGGAGATGATATCCTACAAATGTGATCTCTACTCCTGATCTGGAAAGTTGTGTCTTTGGGAATTTAATCTTGTGCATATCTTGTGACATACAGCACCTGACCATCATTGCTTAGAATGGTCCTACATGGATTTAGGTGCTCTCAATGCTTGATACCAAGGATCTTGCTGAGATCCATCTATGTCATTGGTAGATGAGATGAACACCAGAAGTGCGTTAAATATAAATGTCAAATAGGGAAAAGGTGAAAGAATCCAGCTCAGAGGATTAGCCTGTCGTGTATTTTAAAAGGGAATGCAGTAATCATTCTTGTCCAAGGCTAAGAAAATATGGAATATTAGAAAGCTATGGTAGTGCATAACTATGACAAGGGGATGCCAAGGGATGTAAGCCATGGCATGTTTGAAATAGCCCTTGTTTCTGCCTCCATCCCTTAATCTGGGCTCCATGCCTAGTTTATCCAATTTGATTTGAGCATTTCCCCCATCCCTCCTTCTCCTCACCTTTTCTTAGGATTTAGACTATAGAGCAAATTGAGGTCTTTTTACTGAAGACTGTTGTGCTACCAAGGAACATATAAAAAGCAAACTTTTTTTTGGAGAGATAAGGGTATTTAGCTCATGTGCTTTTAAAATTGAGAATTAAGAATAGAAAATATAAGCTTTACTAAAGCAGTTAAATCAGAGAAAAGGGTTGGGAGAGGAAAAAAAGATATAAGAAGAAAGAAAAAAAACGAGAGGAAGAAAGATAAGGTCAAGAGAGAAAGAGCAGGTGAGGGAAGGATAGAGATCGTAGAACTGAGTGTGCGGGAGACAGGGGGAGGGAGTGAGCGCAGAGGCAGACAGGCCAGAATTAAGAGTGTGGCTTCTGTGCCGGAGATCTGGATTCCCAATCTACAAAAATTCTACATCAAATATTATACTCAGTGGTGAAATAGTGAAAGGATCTCCCTGAGATCAGGAATGAAACTAGGATGGCTACTGTAACGACTTCTGTTCAACCTCGTCCATCCTAGTCTCATTCCTGATCTCAGGGAGATCGCTTATTATTTGTTTAACTCATTAATTCCACCCCTTAAACATCTCTTGAATATTCCCACTAATTCCTCTCTCTACTGCTGGTGCCCTCGCCTGAGTTACAATTCCATAGTTTCCCTGACTACAGTAGTAGCCTCCTCAGGGGAGAAATATTTTCAAAACACTAATCTGACCACATCATTCCTTTGCATAAAACCCTACTGTGCTCCACTGTTCTTAGACTAACAGTGAAAATGCTTGCCAATGCTCCCAAGGCCTTCATGACCTGTCCCTTGTCCTGCTTTGCGGCCATAGTTCATACAAAAGCCCTATGCAAAGGAATGGTGTGGAAATTTGAATGTCTTACTCATGGGGAAAGGAATAAGAGGTGTAAGATGCTGATTCTGGAAGCTTAGAGATGTTTTCTCCTTGTTTCCCCTTTGACTTTCAAAAGATGCCAAATTGTTATATCTTTAGTCTTAAAAAAAAAGAGTCGGGATAATCAAACTTATAAATTCCTGGAGATTACATTTAGAATCAGTCTTCTACCCTCTCCCCTCCATCAAATCTGTTTCTCCAATCTGAAAAACCGAATGGATTTGGTGCAGAAAACTGTATGATTTCAACTTCTTTTTATCAATCTTTTAAGTCTATTCTCCCTGGGTCACCAAGCAGTTAGAGGTGAGAAAAGAATTCTTGGGGTTGGAACATTATTGCCTCATTCTATGATTGTCCAGATTGGGTCAAATTAAGATTTAGCTGCTCTGACGTTCTCTGCTTCCGGTTTAGAGTGTCTTTGGTGGGTATCGTAGGCCTAGAAAAGACCCTTACATCTCTCGGTCAAAGCCTTCATCTAATGCTGGTGGTGCTGGAATGGTTCTGAGCAAAGCTGTGAGAAGGCCCTGGAGTTGACCTAGGTTCCCCAGGACTCATTGGGGCTCCCCAAGCCTTGACATTATTTCAAAGAAAGTCTGAGGCAGATCACGGTTTGAGCCTTCTGAGCTCCCTCCCATTTTTTTGTAGCAGAAGCTATCCTGTAAAGCCCCTAGAAGGGAAGAGAAGCCACTAGTGGTTTAGTCAGAGGGGAATGTGAAATTGGAGGGAAGTGTCATAGTCTGACCCTTTGCGTAGGTAGTGGACGGAGGTGAAGGATGTGGCTTATGCGGGGGGTGGTGTGTGTATGTGTGTACCACCCTCAGGTCAGGTGGTAGGCTGTCTCTGTCACTCTAGCTCTCTGTCTCTGTCTGTCTCTCTCACACACGCACACCAGTGTCCTCAGCCTGTGCCTGTCTCTCTGTGCCATAGCCTCTCAGTCTTCTTTGTGTAGGGGAATGGAAACAGGACTTCCTGTGCTGTCTGATTCTCTGCAGCTACTAGACTCTGAGGCCAGAGTGAAATCTGAGCATGGTGGCTCTTGTGGGCTGCATCTTTCCTCTCCCTCCCACCATTCTCAGCTAACAGCCTGACTTGGCTCTGTCTTTGCTCCTGCAGCACTCCACTTCGGTGAGCATCATGGGCTTTTCCAACAGTCTGGAGATGGAGCTGTCATCTACCAGGCTGGCGAGGACCATAGAGCCACAAATCCAGAGTGTGAGCAGCCTGACAGCTGGTCCCCACCGGGCAGTACCAAGCCTCCTGCGTGGCCCCCCTACAACCATGTCTGGCCTGACAAGCAGTCAAAATCAGGCTATGCCCAGCCTGACAGCCAGTCACCTGCAGACCATGCCCAGTCTTGTGTGTGGCACACCCCAGTCCTCGACCAACCTGATGAATGATTCCTCCCAGGCCATCACAAGCCTGGCAAGTGATCACTCTCAGGCTAGGCCCATCCTGATCTCTGGTCCCACACAACCTGTGCCGAGTCTGGCAACTTGTCCTCTGCAGAGCATGCCTCTGGCTTCTGATATGCAGCCGGAAAGTAGATCCAGCTACAGTCCTGGCTCTGGCCGAGCTGCAGGGATCCTGTGCCCTGGGGATGGGGCTGATGCCTCGCTGGGGAATTCCCTGTGTAAGGTAAGTCCTGGGGACATGCCATTCAACTTCCTCTGCTCATCACTGGGCAAAAGGGTGGCCCCTGAAGGCCTTATCCTCGCCTTAGCTTGACAGCTCTGTGATCACTAACAGCAAAAATGTCTGATTTCTTTTATTCTTGTTGGCCTTTCACTTTTCAAAGATGGAAAGTGAAGATTCTGCCCGCTTCACTGACTCTCTGGGACAAGGCCCCATAGTCCCTGGTCTGGATGCTTCCAAGGACCTGGCTATCCCCTCAGAACTGGAGGAGCCAATTAACCTCTCTGTGAAGAAACCTCCATTGGTCCCAGTGGTCAACACATCCGCGGCTCTGCAACAGTACCAGAACCCAAAAGGTGAGACTGGAGGAGGCAGCCTGCCTTTCGTGCGGCCACAGACTGAGCAGATATGGGCTCAGCACTGCCAGGTGGGACAGAGGTCAGCAGCCAGCCTCTAAGCGGAGGGAGCAGTGTGTCGCTTTCAGGCTAAATTCACTTCTCCCTCCAGAACTGCCTTACTGATGCCTGCTCTGTTTCCCTCACTGTGGCCGTGACTGATCCAGCCTCCTTGTAACAGTCCCCAAGCAAAAGGTTCTGGGGGTCTGGGTTATAGGTAGGAGGAAACGGGAAGAACTCAGAAGAGCTACCTTTGGCAAAATATTTTAGGGAAAAGAGCATGTCTGATACGGAGTCAGATCTAAGTTAGAAAACCAGCTCTGTCTCCTTATGCTTGATCCTGGGCAAGATACCTAGTCTTTCTGAGCTGGTTTCTTTCTCTGTAAATGGAGCTAATCATAACGACTTCACAGGCTCCTGGGACAGATAACTACAGTGAAGTCATTCGATGACTTACTCTGCAGTAACAAGAATTCGCCTTGCACGGGCAGTAACATGGGTCTGTGTTGTGCCTTATGGTAAAGGGAATTTGGACCGGTGGAGACTGGCTTTGATCCTCTTCTCAGCTCCCTCCACCCCTTCTCAAATGGGGCTGGGCTAAGGTTCTTTTCTTCTGGAAGCTGAGCGCTACATGGAAGGTTAGAAAGCAGTTGCCGAGGGAGCATTTGGGACTTTTTCAGTTCAGTTCAGTGTAAACCCAGCATGCAAACTGGGTTTAGTTTGCAATGATCCGTCTATTTCCTATATACTTAATAAATGAAAATGAAACAATTTTTCTCCTTTTATCCTCACACTGACTGAAAGACCAACTGAATGATCATTGGTTCTTATTAACTGCACAATAATATAACCCTGAATTTTAAGCAGTTAAATATTTTGAACCCTGCTTGTCCATGGAAAGCACCCAAGACAGTGCCTGGTGCTGAGCGGGCGCTCAATAAACAGTAGTTTCCTCCTCTCTCCCCACACTGACTCCTGCCCGTCTACACAGCGTGCACTACTCTGGGTAGGGCTCCTGGGAGCCTCTTGCCCATGGAGTGTGAGCTGGATTCTCAGGCAGTGCCAGAATCCATGCATTTGGCTGAAAAGGCAGAGACTGGATAGAATGATTCCTGAGAGCAGGTAACACCACTGTATGGGGAACAAGTGATTTCTGAGCTCATTTCCAAGGTGAGAAGCTGGCCTCTCAGTGCCTGACCCAACATGCACCCCTAGGCAGCCTCCGAGCATCATCTGTGTTTATCTTTTTAAAAAAAGATGGCCTTCTTCCGCTCTCAGGAAGGAGAGCCACAGCAGGATTGCCACGACTATGGATGACTACAGTGTGGGTAACAATCGTGTGACATGTATGTGGCCAAAGGTGTGAGTAGCAAATATGAGTGGAAGGTATGGTTGACAGGGTGTGTTGTCATAAATCTATGTCACAGGTATTTATTTGTCTTTTGCCTTAGAGTGTGAGAATTTTAAACCAGGCGCCCTAGAGCTGGACACAAAAGAGAACCAGAGTGTCAGGTAACAGACTCTTGGCCCAACCTCCCTCTCCCACCCCCAACTTTGTGTCCTGGGAGGTTGGCACAGGAAGTAAGCAGCCTTGCTGACTTAACCAGAAGCAGTCATTTACCTGCAACTGTTTTCTTCAAGCCCTGGCCCCTCACGTGGGGTCTGTATAGTTAGGCATCTGGGATGGTTGTGGGAGGGTGTCCTGACTCCTGTACTGGAAGGCATGTGCTCTGCATGCAGTCCTTCCTCTTCAGGGACCCCCCTTCTTTGACCAAATGGCTTCCCAGGGCCTGTCAGGGCCTGGCCAGAGCTGGGCAAGAGGGCAGAATATGGGCCTCTAGAGGGTTGGACTGAGGAGATCTCAAGCAGTAATTCAGTTGTGTGATCACCGATGAAGCGGGGCCAGAGGAGGCTCCCATCAAGACCCAGGGGTGTCTCTCTTGCCACAGACCCTTCAACAGTGAACCCAAGATTCCTTATGTGCGCCTGGAGCGGCTCAAGATCTGTGCTGCCTCCTCAGGAGAGATGCCTGTGTTCAAGTTGAAGCCACCGAAGAATGATCAGGATGGGAGCTTACTGCTGATCATCGAGTGTGGTGCTGAGTCCTCCAGCATGTCCATTAAGGTACCACTTTGTTCTGCCTTGACCTTGAACCTTGGCCCAGCCTTGGAGCCTATCTTTTCTCTCTGCTACTGCCAGAGTTCTGGCTCTGGCCTTGTCTTGAGTCTCTGAGTGGGGCTGCAGCTTGGCCAGACTTTGTCTCCTGCTGCAAGGGGCCTGTGAGGTGCACATTAGGAGGGAGCCTTACCAGCATTCATGGGGCTTGGCTGGCTTGGGGTCCTGGAATAGCTTGGTGCCGAGAGCTTGTCAGTGCTACCCCTCCTTCCCTCAACAACTTGTTGGCTCTGACTGCTCAGACTCACTGCTTCCCCAAGGTCAGCCAGGACAACCTGCCTGATGCCATCCAGGCCCCAAGTCTGGGGGGAAGAAAGGTCACTGTCACTTCTCTGGCTGGGCAGCGGCCACCAGAGGTGGAGAGTGCATGTCCTGAAGAACAAAGACTCATTCCTCGAACCCCTGGAGCCAAGAAGGGGCCCCCAGTACCGATAGAGAATGAGGACTTCTGTGCTGTGTGCCTCAATGGGGGAGAGTTGCTGTGCTGTGACCGCTGCCCCAAAGTGTACCACCTTTCCTGCCACTTGCCAGCCCTGCTCAGCTTCCCAGGGTGAGTCATGCTAGTCTAGGGCCATCACCTGGCCAGCAGGGTGATCCCCTAGGGATGATTATTCCAGGCCAGGCCCACAGAGCTCCCTTGGATGGGCTTCCTCCCCTCTCGGGGCCTGCATGAACTGCAGGTCTGTGAGTTAGTGGGCCTACAGCTGTCCGCCTCTGCACACAGACAGATAGATGTTTGAAATTTGGGTAGCTTCCCTTCTTCCTCTGTTCCCACCTTCCTCCTGCACAAAGATTTGTCCCCATACTCGCCTCCCAGCCCCTTGCTAACTCCAGTTTTTCTGGATTTGCTAAATCCTGAGTTACTGAATTTTTTTCAAGCTTGTGGCTAGGAAGCCATTCCTACAGGACAAGGCTAAGGCCTCAGTTTCCCTTGCCACCATCCCCTACGCTTGTATTGGGGCAGAGGGACAGGGGAGGGGGCTCTGGGCAATGTGCTGAGACCTAACTTGGCCCCATCTGCCTCTGCAGGGGAGATTGGGCGTGCACCTTGTGCCGCAGCCTGACCCAGCCCGAGATAGAGTACGACTGCGAAAATGCACGCTATAACCAGCCTGGAGTGCGGGCCCCTCCAGGCCTGAGTGTACATGACCAGAAGGTAGGGAGGGTCTCTGGGAACAAGGTTCCCCACCTGGGGCAGCCTCCCTGTGCCTGTAGGGGCTGAGGCCTTTCTCAGGGGATGAGAGCCTCTCCAAGTACCTCTCTTTTGGGCTGTGCCTGACAGCTTGGCCCATGGGGCTTTGCTATGATTTTCCTTCTGCCAGCTTTCCTCTGGCCTAGGAGGCTGAACTGTGCCTTAGTATGGTGGCTTGTCCCCTGTGGGACAGAGCCAAACCCTCTAGAGTTGATAGGGTCACTGTCTTTAGTTCTTATTGAGGTGAGGCCAGAACAAGTAACTCTGTTGCCAATTCTGACTTCTGCAGAAGTGCGAGAAGCTGGTACTGTCCTTGTGCTGCAATAGCCTCAGCCTGCCCTTCCACGAACCTGTCAGCCCACTGGTAAGGAAGGCCTCGCTGCTCCTGCCTGCTCCTGTGCTTTCTGCTCAGAGGGCCCTAGGCCTGGGGACAGGTCATGGTGGTGCCCAGGGTGGGCTCAGAGCTTGGCCTCTGGAAGTATGATTAATCTGTGGATGGTTTAGAGGCCCCGGGGGGCTGCGGCCACCACAGCCCCCCAACTGTTGCATCACACCTGACTTGACAAGTGAAACTTTCCTCCTTTTTCCTTTCCCTCTGTCTTTTTTCTCTACACTTTCCTTCTTGCTGCCTTTCACTTTCTTATGTTCTTTCACTTCTGTTCCAACTCACTCTCCATCTCTCCTTCCTTCTTATCTATACCTCCCCTTCTTCTCTCTTCCTGCTTTGCTTTGCCTTCTCTCCTGCCCCAAGGCCCGGCATTACTACCAGATTATCAAGAGGCCTATGGACCTGTCAATCATCCGGAGGAAGCTGCAAAAGAAGGACCCAGCTCACTACACCACCCCAGAAGAGGTGGTGTCAGACGTGCGCCTCATGTTCTGGAACTGTGCTAAGTTCAATTATGTATGTCTTGCCTGTTTTCCCTCTGCCCTACTTCCCAGTGACCCCAAGACTGTCATGGCTATATGAGGGTATCAGGTTTGGTCCTGGGCTGCTATGAGGACCTGGGAGCAGAACTTCTGGGGCCTACTGTAGTGAGTGTTTTAAAAGCTCCCTCCCACACTTGGCCTCAGCATGGACTCAGGAGGAAGATGGGGAGTGCTAGTGATTGGCCATCTGTGGGTACCTGTCAGGGTCACTTCTGCTTTAAGAGCTGATACAAACTGGTTATCCTGAGGCCTGAGGAGAAAATATCAAGTTCCAACATTTAGGAGACCCAGCCACGCTTTCTACTGTCTGTATAGCTCTTGAGGGACCTGGAAGAGATGGGCTGGTGGAAAAGGGCCCGCCTATCACTGCTCTCCTCTCCCTCCAGCCCGACTCGGAGGTTGCAGAGGCTGGCCGCTGCCTGGAAGTGTTCTTTGAGGGCTGGCTGAAGGAGATCTACCCGGAGAAACAGTTTGCCCAGCCAAGGCAGGAGGACTCAGATTCCGAGGAGATGTCTAGCGAGAGTGGGTATTCCACTCCCCAGGGCTTCCTGTGGCCCCCCTATGTGCAGGAGGGCATCCAACCCAAGAGGCGGCGGCGACACATGGTAAAGAGTTGCTCCCAGCTGGCAGGCAGGTGGGTGGGTAGGTGATTGGGCAGGCCGGGGGCACCCAAGCAGCATGCACAGAGAAACCTAAGGTGAAGCTGCTCAGGTGGCACAAGAGAAAGTGGTGACAATGGACCCCCACTTCCAACCCCTTAGCCTATGAGGAAGACAGGGCAGTGTCAGGCTCATCAAGTCCAATTTCCACTGAGGCTCAAAACTCAGAGAGGTGGATATACCTGTCCAAGGTCACCCAGCAAATTAGCAGCAGAACCAGGGTGAGAAACCAGGCCTCCTGACTCCTAACTCAGTGCTGGTTATTCTGCATTGTCATCTCATAAGAAGAGAAGTACCTGGTCCCAGTGCCTGATCTCAACTTGGGTTTGGGAGAAAGGAAGGGATCTTTTCAGCGCCTTGGTTTAGAGAAGGAAGGGGAGGTGTTGCTTGTAGCAAAGAGAGCTCCTCTGACTTTTTGGCTGCTCCCACTTGTGCAGACCTGAAACATCAATTCGGTGCTATTTAATTCCACTGAAATGTGTTGCCTGCCTACTGTGTGCCAGGGTCTAAACAGCCATCCCTGGTTGTTTACGATACTTAACACACAATGTGTAGTATCTTCAGTGAGTTTTACTGCTGTGTTCCTGGGATAAAAGAAAACACTTTGACTCTGAGGAATGCCAGTCTGGACATTTAGCTTTTCATGTTAATAAATCCTACATTTGGTCATTTGAATTCCATATTTTTTCTTTCAGGAGAATGAAAAAGTAAAAAGAACATCGTTCCGCATGGCCAACAGCATCTCCCAGGTGTGAGAGCTGGAAGGGACCGAGCACCCTGGCAGCCAGTGTCCCATCCTGTGACCACTCCTCCCCACCTTTCAGCTCATTCTCTTCAGACCGTGGGTGTGAGACGAGTCTTGTTGAGCTGTGTAGTGCTCTTCTTTGCCGTTTGCATCTCACAGCATTTATTTGGGAGCCATAGTGCGTCCACTTCAGAGAAGATTTCAGTAATAAAGAGCGAAGAGGGAAGTCTGCCCTATTACTGGAATAATCAGATGTGTAGGGGCCACTTGACAAGACCAAACCTAGTCAGGCTCAGGCGGACCTAACTTCCTCGGTGAATTCTTTCTGCTGAGGAAAGCAGACTTTCTCACCTTCCGGTGTACAGGGCTCAGGAACAATGTATGTATCTGAACTCCTCCAGGGCCCCGAAGGAGGTAAAAGGGAGAGAGGTTCTGACATATGGCAGGCCTGTGATCCCTGGCCCAGCACAGCCAAAGACTGTCACTGTTTGCCTTTGCTTGGCCTGCCAGGACAGAGGCACCTGCCCTGGGCAAGGGTAAGGGAGGCTTCTAGAGGCCATAGGTCTTGATTGGTGCCTATTTGGGTTCTAACGAGGATTGGTGCCTATTTGGGTTCTAACGGTTTTCAGGGTATTTGTTTTCCATGCCTCCTTTCCTGTGTTGACTTAGGTGGCTGCTGTGAAAGTGCTCTGGATGGCATGGCATTCTTGACTGGGCTGGGTGGCAGTGCAGAGACCACTGACTCCGATTTCACTTGCAGGCGTACGAAGATGTCACCTTCAGAGCCTACCCTCTGTGCCACTTACTTTGGGCTGATAGCTCTTCTTTGGTGTGAGAACCTGCCCTCCTAGAAGTGATTGTTGGTAACCATCCCTTCATTATCTCCATTCAGAGATCTGGATCTTGAGTTCTTGGGAAAACTGTGAGGCAGCTGCTGCTGCTTCAGCGAGGCAGGGAGAATGACCCACAACCAGCTCAGTCTGCTGGGCCTCTCCTCCTGCTTAGAGGCCCTAGTTCTCACCCTCTCTACGTTCACAGAGCCCAGGATCAGAAGTGAGGCCTCTGGCTGGCCTGCCCCACGGCTGCCCACAGCCCAGAAAAGGTCAAGACTCTATAGGTAGCCCTTTTTGTTGGAGGTTGGAGAAGGCCAGAGGGACTGACAGGAGTCAGACCTAAGCATTTGTAGAGGAAGTTCTGTCTAGGGAGGAGAAAGGGAAACCTGAGAGGTGAGAAGCCAGTGTCCTTTGGTGACCTTGAAGGAACTTCAGGACTTTACTTTTCCCAGAATGCAGAGAAAAGTGTTTTGGAAGCCATGGGAACAGGAGCGGAGCTCCAGTCTGCATCTCGGATGGATCTTCATGGTCCAAGCAGGGTGTTTGGGAGGAAGCTGCATAGGCAGATGCTGAGAGTCAGGCCACCTCACCAGCAAAGGCTTGGTTGAGAAGGAACCTATTGCTGATATGTGGGGGAACTGCATTCCTGGCATTTCAGTGGCCTGGAGACACGGCTCTCCCTGGTCCTGTCATGGCTTGGCTAATTTCAAGGGAGTCAGACCATGGCTTTATTTTTGCTGTGAGATGCAATTCAAGGAATTCTTGTTTGTCAGGCCTTTGTTAATGGGAACATTTTGATCAGAGAAAACATGTCTTCTCTCCGTGTGAGTTGATGGTACTGTTCATTTCCTTCTCCACTGAGGCTGGGAGATCATCTTCCTTCAAAACAGACCGTGCCCACTGACTTGCCATTCTTTCACCAGCACTTGCCAAGCTTTCCTAAGCAGGTGGGCATCCATAATCCTGTTTTCTAGTTTGGGGTAACTAAGTCTTTGATACTCTGGTAGCCACACAATGTTTGAACTTAGCCCTCTGCTCTTTGGGGCTCATAGGATTTTCCGGTTTGGGCTCTGGCCACTTCCTTTTCAATTTTCGAATCTTTCTCTCTGGTTAGTTGGCTTGGCAAGGTTCTCTCTGTAATTACCTCATTAATTCCTGCTCTTGGTCGTCTTTCCTTCGTGTGGCCCACATTCCCACCTCACCTGAGTGAGCTTCATGGTGCTTTTTGTTGGGCAGCCAGGTGAGGGTTGTGACAGGCTCAAACCTGTTTGAGATTCTTCCCCAGGACCAGTTGGAGACAACGAATATGAAGCAGAAAGGCCTGGTTAAATGCTTGGCTTCCCGCCTGTCAATGAAGCTTCCAGCTTGGATGTAGCCTACTGGGCCAGAGGACCTTAGGAATGTGTTAGCGAGTCACATATTCCCTTCCCATCACAGAGACTTGCAAGCTGAGAGGCTCCCCGTAGGCACTTGAGCAGGCAGGGGAGGGAGGGAGGGAGGGTTTCCTTTCCTCCAAAGGTGCGAGGCCCTGGCCCACTACACCATCCCTGTGCTGGTTACCTCACAGCACTGCCCTCTCCCTGGCTTTTCCTGTATACTTATAACCAATATTTTGAGTCATGGTTATGTTTTGTTTTGCTTTGTTTTTGCATGCAGAAAACAGATCATGACTATTTAGAAATTTTTTAAAAAGCTACTAAGCGAGTGGACTGACTTCAGCGGTTCTTTGCAAACATCTGAGTGGATCCTCCTTTTGACTTAGTCCTGTAATGGCCACATTTTGAAGTCAGTCAAGTCCTTTGGCCTTTGACAAAGTCTGGAAATGGAAATACAATGAGTTCTGGATTCTACGGTACAGAAGGCAATCCTGAGGAGAAACTGGGCCTCCTGGGTGTGCTGAGAGACAGGACAGTGGAGTGGCTTCAATTGATGCAAAGGGGATTTTAGTGTAAAATTGGTGCAGCATGAACTTGCAGAGCTCTCTTCCATAACTTGGGTAGGTTGGCCCTACTGAATTCTAGCAATCGCCAATTACACATCTTCTGCTGGTACCCTCTCCCTAGTGGCAGCCACCAGACCCTCTATAGGCACTGCTCTGTGCAGGCCCTGCCATCAATCCTGCTGGACTCTGGCTCCCTGTACCCATTTCTGGTGGCATGTTTTTGCCTTGCTCTTAGGACCTAGGCCCCTCCTTGTTTCTTCCTGGGCTCCACTCCCTCTCTCACTCCATGGTATCACCTATAGTCTTCTCTTCTGAACTCCTGAACTGAGACCTTGCTCCTTCTGGATCACTACCCCCTATATTTCCTCTTCTCTCACTCCCTCACTGCTAGTTATTTAAATTGCCTGCTCCTTTAGCCCTGTTCCATGACCTCAGCTCTCTCTCTGTTTTCCCAGTCTTTCAGCCTTCTGCTGGGCTTCTTCCTCTCCCCGCCTGAACCCATGGCCCATCATATGCTGAATTTTTTTTCAGCATCCTGAACTTTCTCATCCCTGTCAACTTTTGCTGAAACTATTAACCATTCTCCATTTTTTTGCATCAGCCTATTTTCTGCTCCTTCTTACTGGGTTGCTAAGCATGGCAAATTCATATTTGACAGCCTCAGTTGGGCTCTCAGTATTGACTGGTATATCTTTGACTTGTTATTACTCTGTTTCCGTCCATGCCCTTCATCTTTGCTCTCAGCAAATGACTGACGTCATTGCCCACTTTACAGAAGAGATGACGTAAAGCAAGAACTTCCCTGTGCACTTGCTCCTCTCCCTATCCCATCTGTCTATGTCTATATCCCTCCTTAGCTCTTTTCCTCTGGCTTCTGTTTGGTGCTCTATTTCTTGATTCCTACTATGTGTCCTCCAAGACTTTGCTCCATCCTTATCCCACTGCTCACACTTTCCGGGGTCTTCCACCTCCCTCTCCATTGGTTTCCTCCATGTAGTCTACAAGCAAGCAAAATTCTCCCTGAGATTAAAACAAAATTTCTTAGAGTCTGTTGACCCTTATACTTTTTCCTTGTCAGCCTAGTTCCTTTAAAAAAGACCCTTTTTCATTGATTCTTCTTAGTCACTCTTCAACTCTCTCTATATAGTTTTTCACAGGTCACCAGTGACCACCAAGTTGCCAAATCAAATGAATACCTTTCAGTCCTCAACTGTCTTGAACTCTCTACAGCATTTCACACCATCCACTACTTCCTCTTTGAAATATCCTCCTTGCTTGGCTTTTATGGCACCACAAGTCTCTGAATTATCCTCTTACCTTTCAGCCACGCAGACTGAGCCTTCCTGAAACCTTGACAGGGGGACATCTTTAGCTTCCTGTGGTCTCTCCTCTTCAGGAGTTGGGTAGGTAGGACGAAGCGCAGCTGCCTCTGCTCACCTCCCTCAGTGTCTGCCCACTTTATTTGAGCCCGTTTCTGTTCCTGGACTTAGTTATCCTCATGCCAAGCATGTTTATTAGCTCTGCTGGGAGGACAGCATCTGTGAGGCCTTTCCTCTGACACTCCTAGCGCAGCGTGGAGACAGAGTTTAGCCATGTTTGCTCAGAGGCCCCATCTAAATTAGCCCAAGAGCGTGGATTGGGTCTTACCAAGAAGCATTTTGGCAAACAGGATTACCAGGCTGGTGGGCAGCTCATCACAGTGATCTCCATACCAGTCAGAGCCAGCCACAGTTGATGAGGAACTTGGGATCATGGCAAAACATGTTTCCACGCATGGTCCAGTCCTGCTAGTCAGGAGGAGAATCCTGGCAGGGGCGGGGGTCCGCCACTGATAACATTCTGGTGAAGGGAGACGGGGAAGTGCTGTGATTCATCACTTCCTGGGGCTCTGCTGGGGTCAGCCTGGCCTGGTTTTAGCCTAGGCTTCCCCAGCCATACTGATCATTACTGCCTGCTTGCTCCAGTTGTTCTAGAGCTGGAGGCAGATGTTGGTTGTCTTCTTGGAGGTAGGGAGGTGTAGTGGAAAGATACCTGATTTGAGAGACTGAACACCTAAATTTTGGCTCTGCCAATTATGAGCTGCCAATTATGACCTTGGGTAGCGTTTCCCCATCTATAAAGTGGGAGGGAGTGTTGAAAACAGTGATCTCTCAGAGGCTCTCCAGCTTTAAAGATGGTAATGGTGATTCGAACTGTAAAGCTCAGGCCACACAGGGAATGACGGAATACTGAGGGTAGGACACAGCTGGGGAGTCTTGGCCAAGGCAGAGCAAGTCAGGCCACACTGAGCGGCTTTGAGGAAAGTCTTCAGTAGCTGGTGCTGCTTCTTGAGCCATATGCCCATTCCTCAAGCTGCACCCCTTCTTGGACATCTAGGATGAGCTCCTCCTAGGCCTTTTCTCGAAGTGGCACTTGGATCTAAAGTGGTTGAGGGCATGAAGGAGGAATATTTAAGGGGAAGAATCACTTATCTTAAAAGGACCTACACATTCAAGAACAAATTAAAAAATAGCACTTTCCTTTACCAATAATTGTGTCCTGGAGTGTTTTTTCAGTGAAGATGGTCAAACCTATTTCTGGTCTTCTCGCCCCTGGACTCCAACATCATTAAGAACACAAGGAGAGGAAGAATAGACTGGGAAGCCTTCTCTCTACAGAACTCAGCTCTCTGCTTCTTACTGCAGGAGCACAGCCTGTTCTTCAAACTACAGGCAGCAAGTCTGAGGCAGGGTTGGGGAAAAAGCATGAATGTCCACCACTTCTAGCCACTAAACACTTCAAGAATGTCCTTTCTGTATTGATATTCCCCAGTCACCCAGCCTTAGCTCTCCTTGCTGCCCACTCTACACCAGTGGTTTCTAGCAGCATAGGGGTTGAGGACATTGTAATGAATAGTTGTCATTCATGTTGACTGCATACAATCTGAGCCCTTTCCTATTTTGGGGGAATTCCTCACCTCAGGGTGGGAGGTAGAGCTCACTCCTCACTTCTAAATATATTTAGAAGCTAAATATATTAAAATCTTGATTTCCCAGCATCCCTTGTAACCAGGGTGCAGGTCTAGTGGTAGTAATTAGGAAAAAAAGCCAGGACCACAGAGACTTCTCTGGTGACAGTGTTGGTTGCAGCAAGGTGGGGTTTCCATGGCAGCAGTGGCAACAGAACAAGTTGAAGCACCTGGTGCTCATTGATGACAGCGATTGTTTCTTCAGTAGACCAGTTAGCTCTTAGCTTAATTCTCTGGCCTTCCCAACAATGCTGTGAACTACCTAAAAAAAGTATTTTGATTAACTCATTTTCGGCTTAAATTAGTCAGAAATGGCTGCTTTTACTTGCAACTAAACACCCTAACTGATGCAGAAATCTTGGATAATCTGATAATGTCATGGACCCGCTCTTCGAGCTCCAGACTCACATGTCCTGTGGCCTATTGGACACCTCCACTTGGGTGTCCCAGCGTCACCTGACACACTAGCCATCCCTCTCATTCTTAACATACTCCTCCTTCATATTCCTTATCTGAGAAGCCAGGGACATGGGAAGGAAATGAGGGCGGGTGGTGTCTGAGAAACCAAGGAAGTTTGGGTTTCAAGGAAAGATGATCATCACTTTTAGTGCTTAAGATGAGACCTGAAAATCCTATCTGGCCCACCATCCCTTCCCAGCCTGGCCCAGGTACCTGAAACCTTTCCCATGCCTGCTCTGAGCTTTTTCGCTGTGTTTTGTCCTTACTAATCTTATTAGTATTCTCCTTCTCTAGGTCCCAGGGACATACACCTCTCTACTTACCACTCCTCAGGTTCCATGGCAAGCAGCTAAGCGAGCCTGCTCCGCAGAGCAAGCCCTGCCCTGGACCTCCTCTTCCTACACAGTATCCAGGGCCTGATAACAATAAGTCCTAAAAAAATTAAAATAAACAATGGCAAAACCTAAATAAATATCTAAGTAAATGCCCATAAACGATACCATTTTGTTAATTATGATTAACAAATTAACCCATTAATTGTTAATTTTGTACCAATTTCACAAAGATTTTATTACACTTGAAAACAATTCATGTTTTTCACTTCACAGGAAATTCTACATACACAAGAGGATTGCTGAGAAACCCCAGCCAATTGTAAATTAAATGAATTACTCCTAACCAAATAATTTAAAAAGCAAAATTATAAAAACAGTTTCAAAATTTTGCAGTAAAAACTAGATTTACTACAGGCTGTAGGTGCATTTTAATGTTTGAGGTGTGTTGTAGGGCCTCCTAGAATAAGAATGCCTGGACTCTGGGGCGAACCCTCATCCGTGGGCCCTGGAGCTCTGGGGATGAAGACCTTGTCCTGTAGACATCAACCCCTGAAGGCCTTGCATAAGATATGTTTTCGAAACTGAGAGGGTGTAACCAGCCCCTTGAGGCCACTTTCCAACCATGGCAGAAACTGCTAATTGTTGCCAGTATCCATTTTCTCCTTAATATTAGTAATAACCCCTCCTTACCACCCCAGCCTCCTCTACAGCTAGATGTTGTGAATAAGTTCTAGCCAATTGATTATGAGAGGTGGTGATGTATATAACTTCCAGGACATAGGTTTTAAATGAAATTGCTTGTCCTCTACTTCCTCTCTCTCTCCCCTTCCTCCAAGACAGGAATGCAGATAAGCTACTGGTCACCCACTTCAGTCCTGCAGATGAAGGTGACATCCTAGAGAATGGTGAAACAAGAAGTTAGGAAGGACCTAGGTTCTTTGATAATCTCACGGAGCAGAGCCATCTGCCTACCTTGAACTGCTGGCTTACCTCTTGGACTATTACCTGAGAAAGAAACACATTTCTGTTTTTTTAAACCCCCTTATTTTGGGGTCTTTTTTGTTACAGCAGCTGAGCCTATACTCTAATATACCCAAAACAGAGCTTTATTTGCCCACTGGGCTGAGAGGATATTAAGCTTCCCAGAATTTGCAGCATCCCTGGCCCCCAGCTCTGCAAGCTCAGCATTCATGGAGAAAAGAAGGATCTCTCCAGGCTTGGAAACACGAACACCACAGCCTCAGCCTTGCCCCAGCCTAAGGACCAAGGCCTGTGCTGGTGGCAGCAGTTGTCCTTACCCAGGGCTCTGCTCCCTGTTTGTTTCAGGGAGTCCCAGTTGTGGTGTGGCCCACTGATAATGTCACTTCATGGCAAAGGCTGTGCCAGGGCAGTGCCTCTGTGACATTTCAAGTTTATTAATTAGCTTAATGAAGCATTCATCCTTTCTTTCCTATACGAAATGTATCTCTGGGTAACCAAATAAAAGATGAGGGGAAGTGTCTCTTTCAGAAGTATTCCAGATAATAATTGAAGGGTTGATAGATTGGAATATCACCACTTTTCAACCTCTAATGAATTAATGGATCTAGGCAATGATCATCCATGGCTGCCCATATCACAAAAAGAGAGATATCTAGGCATTACATGTCTCGTGTTTGAAGAATACAACGTCACCTGTGAAGCATTTCCAAGCAAATAGAATCTGAATCTAATCAAGCATCTAGATCTAACTACCAATTTACAGATGTAGCTCCCAATTGACAGGCAATGCAAAGAATAGAGGAACACCTTCAATGACATCACAAAGACACAATCAGCAAAATCCAGTCTGTGAGAACCCAGAGGACAAACGACCTGGTTCTTCAACAAATATATTGCAAGGGGAAAGAAAGTGAGGTGGAGAGGAAACCCAGAGAGTAAACAGATTTGAAAAAAGCATATAAACCAATTGCAAACTATGGAATTTATTTGCATCCTGGTTTAAACAAGCTGAAAATATCATGAAACAATTGGGAAAAGCTGAACGCTAACAGGATATTTGAGGATATTAAGAATTTACTATTTTTTATGTTATGTTATTTTTAAATTTAATATTATTATTATTTTTTTAAAGATTTTATTTTTTCCTTTTTCTCCCCAAAGCCCCCCCGGTACATAGTTGTGTATTCTTCGTTGTGGGTTCTTCTAGTTGTGGCATGTGGGGCGCTGCCTCAGCGTGGTCTGATGAGCAGTGCCATGTCCGCCCCCAGGATTCGAACCAACGAAGCACTGGGCCGCCTGCAGCGGAGCGCGTGAACTTAACCACTCGGCCACGGGGCCAGCCCCAAATTTAATGTTATTTTTAAGGTTTGATCAAGATTTGTAATAGTAAAATATTAGAAACAAGGAGGGGCTGGCCCCGTGGCTGAGAGGGTAAGTCCGCCTGCTCCGCTGCAGGCGGCCCAGTGTTTCGTTGGTTCAAATCCTGGGCACGGACATGGCACTGCTCATCAAACCACGCTGAGGCAGCGTCCCACATGCCACAACTAGAAGGACCCACAACGAAGAATATACAACTATGTACCAGGGGGCTTTGGGGAGAAAAAGGAAAAAATAAAATCTTTAAAAAAAAAAAAGAAACAAGGAAAAGCCTATAGAAGATGGTTAAATAATTAATAGAATATAATATTAAACGATATTTATGGAGACTAGAGGGCATACTTTGAATGAGAGAAAGACTCTCAAGCCTTTGAATTAAGGATCCAACAGAATAATGAGATGCATAAGGGAGAAGAAAATCCTAAAGTCCTTCTTCTGACTTGAGAAACCTCTCAAGTATTTCATAAAGCAGAGACATCAGTTTGAACAATTAGCAAAAGAGGAATAAATTATTAAGACAAGCAGACTTGCAGATTAGATTACATTTTATAGAATATAATAACACTTTGAAGCAGAGGCCTCTTAAAAGACGCTTTTGTGTGGCTAACATTTCCAAGGCTCACCGAACAATCCTGCTTTGTTTTCTGTTATAAATTTTCATGCGGTCTCCACCCTGGACAGGAGGGTAAGATTGTCTAGTCGTTAGTGGTAGTTAGACTGGGCTGATCTTCACTAGCAATTAGAATGGCCTACATGTTCAAGACTGAGCAGTGAGATTCTATCAGTTAACTTTATGATAAAATTTCCTGCCTAAGAAACTTTAAGTGTATTATATAGAAAAATAAAAAAGAACAACTAAATAAAATGCCTCATCTGTAATTGGATACCAGATCAATAAACAAACAAACCAGTTGTAAAGGACATTGTTTGGACAAGTGGGGAAATTTGAATATGGGCTGGAGCCTGGCTGAGCTTGTATTCATATTAATTTTCCTGAGGGTGATAATATGAACTGTGGTTATGGAGGAGAATGGTCTTGTTCTTAGGTGATACTTGCTAAAGTATTTAGGAATGAAGGGTCATGATGCCAGCGACTAACTCTCAAGGGTTCAGAGAAACTGTATATTAAATTATTAGACAGAAGTAAAGCAAACGTGGCAAAAAGTTAACAACTGGTAGATCTGATGAAGGTATGTGAGTATTTATTGCGCTGTTCTTGAGGGGAGAAGGGTAAATAATTCTAACAAATGGAATATGAGGCATGCAATGTTTGCATCTAGAATAGCAACATGGAAAATATTTATGAGATAATGCTAAATTTAAAAAGCAGAGCTCAGAATCATATGTAAAACAAAAGAAAAAAGACACAAATACAAATATATTAAAATGTTGCCAGTAGTTATATTAGGCTGGTAGCATTATGGGTAATATTGCTGTCTTTTCTCCAAACTTTGTGTTAAAAGGTTATACTACTTTTATACTTATGAAATACTTTATAATATATACACACACACACACACACACATATTTAGCTTTTATCATGGTATATTTCAAATATCATCCTTTATGTCTTAGCTCAAACTGCCTCTTCAGAGAGCTTTTTCTAGCCACCCAATCTAAAGTGGATCCCAGGCACTCTCTCTCACAATCTTGTTTTATTGTCATCATAGCACTTACTAGTATGTGTATTTATCTTTTTCCTCTACGGGTTTTCTTGCTCATTGTTTGGGTCACCCATCGTAGAGTGTAAGCTTCTTGAGAGCAGAAATCTTGTCCAGACCCTAGAACAGTACCTGTAGATGCTCAAGAAATACTTGTTGAATGAATGAATGAGCTCAGGGCTTTGTCATCCAACCTCCCATTTTACTGGGGACTCTGAAGTCTTGAAAAGGGGAAGAACTTGTCCAAGGTTCCTCATGAGTTAGTGGTGATGTCACAACTAGAGCTCCGGGATTGTGACTCAAGTGTCTATAGGCTCTTCTTTCAAAATGTTTAAGGCTGAAATAGCTTCCGGGCACCAGACCAGAAGCAGAAGCAAAGAGATCCACGGTTCATTCCCCTTGTTGCAGTGTGCCGGAAGCCCTATAGGTGGCGCCAGCGGCGCTCATTTGGCTCTGGGGAAAGTCAGGAAAGAGTGGCAGGGGCTAACTAGGGAGACGTTTTGGGGAGGAGCGGGAGACGGTTTGCACAGTCTTAAATTGACTCTCCACCAACTGCTCGTTAGTTGTGAGGGAGAAAAAATATACAGTAATTACACAGTGGAGAAATCAGACAACACCTTGACTGTGTGATCAAAATAACATCACGAATGAGGGACAGATGGACGTACTGTGCGTCCAGAAATGATACCCTGAGAGGGACGCAACATCACCTATCTGGTGTTGCGGCCTAGAATGCATAATCTGAATCTAATCATGGAGAAACATTAGACGAATCAAAAACGAGAAATGTTATATTAAGGTCAGGGGATAGGGGACTGGAGTTTGAAAAAATGTCCATGTCACTAATGACAAAAGCTGTGCAAGTGTTCCAGATTAAAAGAGTGTTAAGGGACGTGACAATACCTGAGACTAGATGGGGTGCTGTAGTGGAGGGGGAAAATGCTGTAAAGGGCATAATTGGATCAGCTGACAAAATGGAATAGGAACAGTAGATTACATTATTGCATCAATGTTAAATACATTACGGCTGACAACTGTACTGGGCTTATGTAATAGAATATCCTTATTTTTAGGGAATACACACTGGAGTATTTAGGAGCAAAAGGCAATAGTGTTTGTCACTGACCCTCAAATGGCGCTGAAAAACACTACATATATATTTTTTCTAATTTAAATATATAAAATATATTTACATATAAAATTATATATTTTATACAAAAACTGTATATATGTATACGTATATTCAGATATAAATAAAGTAAATGGGGTAAAATGTTAATCGGTGAATTTAGGTAAAGGGTATATGAGTATTCTTTTTACTATTTTTTGTAACTTTTCTGTAAGTTTGAAATTACTTCCAAATAAAAATTTAAGAAGGAGGAACGAATTAAAGGATGGCAGTTGCAGTCACCTCCTCTGTCCACCCCTCTTTCTGTTGCGCAGCAATTCAGAGCTGGTGTCCTGCCTTACTGGGCATGTCTTCTGCTGTCCCCTTTGCTTCAGTCATTTCTCTGTTCCCATCCAAGTACTAAGGCCCGACTCTGCTTGGTTTCCAGCATCAGGCACTTCAGTGTGGTGTGGCGGTAGACCAGTCATTTCTCTCCTGAAAGGATGACTGTATTTGGCTTCTGGCCTCTGAGGTGAAGGCCTAAGCTGGAGGGGTGGGACTGTTGTCGTCCGTGGCTGGAAAATGCTGCTGAAGCCTCTGTAAGAGGATGTAGAGAGGAGGAGAGGGCTCTGAGTCCAGTCTCCACCCCGAATCCGGCCCCCGGGAACTGAGGGTATCTGTAGGGTCAGCTTGTTGGAAGCAGTCAGGCTCAGGCTAGTTTCCCCAGCCATTTCTAAAGAGGCATCTGGTATCTGAGGGGCCCGGACTGTGGCAAGAACCTGGCAGTATGGTGACAGGAAGGCCTTGGCTACCCTTTACGTCTGCCTACAGTCTCTTGGAAGTGACTCAATTCATCTTCTGTCCTAAGTCTGGCATGCTGGACGCCCCTGTATCCTCAGGAGTCCTTCCAATAATCCAATGATTTACTTTTTTTTTCTGGCCAATCAACATTTTATTTTTCCAGTCAACACCTGCACAGGTGTTACTGTCCACTTCCTGACCCTGTCAAGTGTCCCACTACACTCGGAGCACCCATGGCCCAGACGAGCAGGTCTCCTTTCCCTAGGGTAGTTAGAAAGCCCCTCAACCAACAAGATAGAGCTCCTGCTCACTCACGCAGTGCTGGTGCGTGGGCTGTGGGATCCCTGCTCTCCTCCTGTATCACAAAAGGCTGAACCAGAGCAGGGGTGCAGTGGAGGCTACAATGGGCTACAGTGACCTAAGTTATTTAATAATCAGCAAAATTGCATGTCAGGTGATAGGGAGGTGGAATGTTTGCTTCAGGTCTGACCCTGCACTTCTTCCTGGGACGACTTCTGGTGGTGTTTCCCCTGGCTCCATACCCTTCATATGTGGATAGTATCACCCCTCCATCCCCACGCTGGAGCCTGGCTGAGCCTGCCCCTCACCCAGCCCTCCTGCTCCTCCTCTGAGAGAGAGGTTGATCTCTGCAGCCAGCGGGGGAAAAGTGAGGGTCTGGACTAAGGCTCCAGCCCCCTTTGCTCACCTTGTAAGCCGAGCAGAAAGAGATTACACCCTCTTATCTGAGCCCAGTAAATAAAATTCTGGAAGGTGAAATCCCTAGACACAGCCAAAAAGTGTTTGGTTGAAACAATCAAACTTCCAAATGAATGGCATTTTCATCACTAAAACATAGCAAGACTGATTATTCGCTTTAGTTACTCTTTTGGCCAACTTTGCATCAGGGAGCCTTGAAGATTGTTGAGGTAATGGCTGACTTGCACTCCCAGCATGTCACAGGTAAGGGAGGCAGCGATGCCTGATGGTTAGGAGCACAGACTCTGGACCAGAACAGCCTGGACGGGACTCTCCTGTACTAACTGTGTGGTCTTGGACAAGTTGCTCGGGCACACTATACTTCTGTTTCTTTGTCTGTAAAATGGGGATAATAAAGTGCCTACCTCCTGGAGTTGTTGTGAAGATTGAATCAATTAAAATCCATGAAGCATTTGGGACAGTGCTTGGCACAGAGTTGGTGATATTAGGTGAGTTAGTATTACCTGTATTTTATTAAAACTAAGGCACATAGATGCTGACATTTTCTCAGTCCTTCAGGAAGATGTCAGCAGAAGATCTTTAACACAACACATTCGGATTGCTACCTGGCTGAAAGTAAGAGTAATATGTAATCAATTATAAGATGCAAGGCAATTTCAAAGAAGTTAAAAAAGTTTTAAAAAATGTGGGTTTTGAGGGCCAGCCCGGTGGCACAGTGGTTGTTTGCACGTTCCACTTGGGTGGCCCGGGGTTCACTGGTTCGGATCCCAGGTGCGGACATGGCACCGCTTGGCAAGCCATGCTGTGGTAGGCATCCCACATATAAAGTGGAGGAAGATGGGCATGGATGTTAGCTCAGGGCCAGTCTTCCTCAGCAAAAAGAGGAGGATTGGAAGTAGTTAGCTCAGGGCTAATCTTCCTCAAAAAGAAAAGGGTTTTAGAATCCATGAATTACAAAGTATTATTTAGTGGTGTTTATTTTTTTATTGAGATATGATTCATGTACCATAAAATTCACCCTTTTAAAGTGTACTATTCAGTCGTTTTTAGTATATTCACAAGGTTGTGTAACCATCACCACTGTCTAATTTTAGGACATTTTCATCACCCCAAAAAGAAACTCTGTAGGCAGTCTCTCCCCATTTTCCCCTCTTCCTAGTCCCTGAAAACCACTAATCTACTTTCTCTCTATACAGATTTGCCTATTCTGAACGTTTCACATGAGTGGAATCATATGATATATGGTCTTTTGTGTTTGGCTTCTTTGACTTAGCTAATGTTTTCAAGGTTCATCCACGTTGTGGCACGTGTCAGTACTTCATTCCTTTTTATAGCCAAATAAAGTTCCATTGTATGGAGATACCATCCTTTGTTCATCCATTCGTCCTTTGATGGCCATTTGGGTTGTTTCCTTTTATTGGCTATTATGAATAATACTGCTATGAACATTCATGTGTAAGTGTTTGTGCGGACATATATCTTCAGTTCTCTTGGGTATATACCCAGAAGTGGTCATCTGATAACTCTATGTTTAATAGTTTGATGAACTGCCAGACTTTTCTAAAGCAGCTATCCCATTTCGTATTCCCATCAGCAATGTATGAAAGTTCCAATTTTTTCCACATCATCACTAGCACTTGTTATTGTCCGTCTTTTTGATTATAGCCATCCTAGCAGATGTGGAGTGATGCCCCATTATGGTTTTGATTTGCATTTCCCTGTTGTCAGATGATGTCGAGCATCTTTTCATGTGCTTATTGGCTATTTGTATATCTTTGGGAAAATGTCTATTCAAATTCTTAGCCCATTTTTACATTGGATTATTTGTCTTTTTACCAATGAGTTGTATGAGTTTTTAATGTATTTAGACACTAAACCCTCATCAGATATAAGACTTTCAAATATTTTCTCCCATTTTATGTTTTCTTTTTTCCCCCTTTTTTTTGGTGAGGAAGATTGGCCTTGAGCTAACGTCTGTTGCCAATATTCCTCTTTTTTTTGTAATTCTCCCCAAAGCACAAATACATAGTTGTATATCCTAGTTGTGAGTCATTCTAGTTCTTCTATGTGGGATGCTGCCACAGCATGGCTTGATGAGTGCTGTGTAGGTTCATGCCCAGGATCTGAACTGGCGAACCCCAGGCCACTGAAGCAGAGCATGCAAACTTAACTGTAATGCCACCAGGCCAGCCCCTTCATTTTCTTGATAGTGTGCTTTGAAGTACAAAAGTTTTAATTTTGATGAAGTCCAATTTATCTATTTTTTCTTTGGTTGCTTTTGCTTTAGATGCTATACTAAGAAACCATTGTCTAACATCAGCTCATGAGAATTTATAACTATATTTCTTCTAAGAGTTTTATAGTTTTAGCTCTTCTGTCTAGGTCTTTGATCCATTTTGAGTTAAGTTATATATGGTGTGAGGTCCAAATTCATTCCCCTGCAAGTGGATATCCCCTTTTCCCAGCACTACTTGTTGAAAAGATTATTCTTTCCCCCATTGAGTTGTCTTGACACCCTTGTCAATTAACCCATGATGCATGGGTTTATTTCTGGATTCTCATTTCCATTCCATTGATCTATATGTCTATCTTATGTCAGTATGACAGTCTTAATTACTGCAGCTTTGTAGTGAATTTTGAAATCAGGAAGTGTGGGGCCTCCAACTTTGTTCTTCCTTTTAAGATTGTTTTGCCTGCTCTGGGTTTCTTGCATTTCCATATGAATTTTAGTATCAGATAGTCAATTTCTGTAAAAAAGGCAGCTGACATTTTGATAAGGATTGCACTGAAGGATTGATAAGGATTGTAGATCAATTTGGGGAGTATTGCCATCTTAACAATATCAAGGCTTCCAATCCATTAACCATTAACTTGGTTTTGGTGTGCACTAACCTGAACTCTAACTAGTTTTATCTGACAAGGAGGTTGGGTCAGACATCCACAGTTGATCAGACAAACGGACTTAATTGCCAAATGTTTGTTATATTTTGAGCTATGGGGATAAAGTATGGTTCTACTTTTGTCAAGGCAGGAGAAGAGAAAAATGGAAAGACTTGCATAAATTTGTAGAGCCTACCAGTAATCAAAGACATCTCATTAGGAAAAAGTTACATTTGCATTATACACTTTTCAAAGATGTGTCCCCATTTAAGAAATCTTAATATAACACATAATGATCTAAACATCTCTGAATTTATCTCATAGAACAGAAAAATTATGGAGTGGTTTTTTTGTGATGTAGAGTCTCTTAAAAATCTTTTGAGCAACAGAGATAAATTTAATTAATGCGTGAATCAATTGAACTGAAGTCCATCCCTACCCCCAAACTTTGGTATTTTTACCAACAGGGTCAACAAACCCTGGAACAAACCATATTAACTGTGCCTATGTTTTGTTATAGTGACAAACTTCAATTCTGATCTCTCTTCCTTAAATGTCAAGCAATTTGAGACCGCGTTGTAACAACGATGTTACCATAGTGTTTAAGTAAACAGCATATAGCGCTGGATGCCAGTGGAGAAGTTAATAATTACGGGAATAGAATGAGAGCAGATTGTTGGGCAGTAATGACCCCTGAAATAGACTGAGTGCCCTTGGCAGTGTCAAGAGCTGTCCATGCTAGTGGTCATGGTGTTGCAATCCATTATCTCACTGAGAACTGATGACTTCAGCTATGGTAACTAGCCACAATATTTAATGTAGCTGCCTTGGGTCACTTGAAAACGTCAAACTCTTTTTGTCTAAGGCATTTACATCAAGGGTTCCCCAAGAAAACCCAGTACCTTTATGTACACATTTTAGGGAGCTCTGTTTTACTTCCTTGTGTCATTTCTCTGATTCCTCTCTATAAATGTTAGTGACATTGGCACACTAGAAATGAATATTTGTCTATTTGTCAATCGATCTACCCACCTATTTATGTATCCATCTATATTTCACCATGTTCTACAAAGCCTCTCTTCCTTCCTTCTTTCCTCTCTCCCTTCCTTCCTTCCATTCATTCTTTCATTCACCAATGCCATGATTTTTACTAAATAGCTACTAAGTACCAGGCACTGTCCCAGGCTCTGGGAATAAGCAATTAACAAAGAGGCTGGGTCCCTACTGCCTTGGAGCTTAACTTTGGGTGAGGGAAGAAAGAAAACAAATAAGATTGCTTTAGATGGTGTTAAGTGCTCTAAGAAAACCAAGTAGGGTAAGGTGATGGACTTTGGGGTGAGACTACTTTAGATAGACAGGATCAGGGAAAGCTTCTCTGAGGAGGTGACAAGTGCGCTGAGATCTGAAGGGTGAAAAGGCTATAGGCAGAAGAAATAGAAGTGCAAAATATTTGAAGCAGTTTAAAATAATATGGTCATTACAATAAAAAAATACCAAAAGATGAAAGTAGAAATGAAGGAAAATGGAAGACAGAGAACAGGAAAAAGTTGTAATGCTGATCTGTAAGCTGTAGAGTTTGACAGAGTTATTAAAGTTGAGCTGCAAATTTGGTTCCTATCTTCCTGGAAGCCAAGGTGAAGAGGGAAATGTGATCAATTTCATGGTTTGCTTTCTCCATAAGGAAAAGGGATGTCAGTTTTTCTCTAAGGGGAAAAAGATTTTTTTCTAGCACTCAGGCTTGAAATACATTTCTTCCATGGGTCTTCCTATAAGGGGCATAGAGTGATTGTCCTAGTGTGGGAGGCCCCTCCCCGCACAGATGTCCACGTCCCCATCCCTGGAACCTGTGAATATATTAGTTTATATGCAGCAGGCACTTTGCAGATGTGATTAAGGAGCTTGAGGTGGGTGATTAGCCTGTATTTTCTGGGTGGGCCCAATCTAATCACACGGGTCCTTTTTAAAAGCAGTGGACCTTTCCCAGCGAGAATCAGAGGGAGATGTGACCTCAAAAGCACGGTCAGAAAGATGCAACGTTGCTGCTTTTGATGATGGAGGAAAAGGGCCATGAGCCAAGGAATGCAGGCAGCCTTTCGAAGCTGGAAAAGGCAAGGAAACAGATTCTCCCCTAGAGCCTCGGTGGGGAACAAACCCCTGCCGACTCTGACTTCAGTGCAGTGAGACTCGTGCCAGGCTTCTGACCTGTGCAACTGCAAGGTAATGAATTGTACTGTGGAAGTCACCGAGTTTGTGGTGTTTTGTTAGGACAGCCCTATAAAACCAATGTAATTAGATTCATTCTGGTTGCGACAACAGAAACTCAGCCACTTGAACTAGCTTAAGCAGAAGAAGGCACTTAATTATAAAGATCTGAAATGTTACATGAAATTCAAAGGCAGGAATGCAGCTCATTTCAGAAGATACTACGATCAGAGATGGAAAGCCATCAGAACCCTTTTGGTCTGTTTGCTCTTCTCTTTGTGAATCTTTTTCATCCTTCCTGTTCTTTTCACATTCTCCCTGCAGCCTGGTTTTCTGCATTTCTCCAGGTCACATGGTAGGAAAGCATGTCTGTGGACAGCTCCTAATTTTCTGTGTTATGATATGTTTCTATGTTAGCTACCTAGAGAAAAACTGAAATCTCTCAGTCTTAATTCCACATTCCGGGGAGAGGGCTATGATTGGCCTGGCTGGAGTCAGGTACCTACCATTGGCATCATCGGCTGTAGCCAGGCGACCTAGTTACCTTTTTTGAGGATCCAGGACTAGTTTCCAGAAAAAGACATCTGACTATACTGCTGTTTTTAAAATGCAACTTGCAACTCATCTAGGGGTCAAGAAACCATTTAAAAAGTGGAAACCAGCATTAAAAAAGAGATAAAAGTATCAGGGTGCATAGCATGTGGTATGAGTAATATTTTATAAAGCTGTGTCAGTTGTTAAATGTACAGGTACATGTGTACTGGGTCATAATGTAAAATATATTGGTAGACTATAGTCCAAAAAGTTTGAAAAACCCTGGGCTGGGCAATCTGATAGGAATCTGCGACAGAGATGTAATAAACATCATGCTTAAAATAATACCTCTAGTAAATGCAGAGGTGTCATGAGTATTTTTTTTTAAACATAATCTCTTAATATAAGCAGATGGCATAAGGGTATAAAGTAAGACTCGGTATAGGCAATTTTGCAAGAGTGAAGACAAAGTGGTACAAACACGTAGCTTTTTGATGGTGTGGCTTAATTCAGCGTAAAACATAGATCAGTGGTTCCCAGCCTGGCTTTTTCAAACTCACTTGAAGAGCTTTTAAAAATGGTTTCATGGGATCTATTTAATCAGAATTCTTGGAAGAGTAATCTGTGAATCTGTATTTAAACACAAAATACAGCAAAACAAATGGAACTCCCCAGATGTCTCTGATATGTACCCAGGTTTGGGACTGACTGACCCTGAGACTATATAGAGGAGGGGTCATCGCATGTCTTTCCAATAATTCTCCATAAGTGCAGTTTCTCTCAACCCAGCTCTTCATAGGTATCAGGAAGTGGACAAGTTCAAAGTTATTTCTTGGTAAAGATCGGGAGTGTAAGGCTTCATAGCTGCTGATTAAAGGCAGATCCACGCACTTCACAGCTCAACGAAGCAAATGGTAGAGTTTATCTTCTTTTGTTGGACATCGGTGGTGCTAACATTCATGCTTGGATGGGGGCAGGGTTGGGGGAGGGGCAGAGAGACAATTTCTGTAGACCATTCCAGACCCTGGTTAAACAACAGTTTTGTATTTCTCCAAAACAAAGTCTGGCCAAGACCCCAATGTTCTACAGTACAGGACGTGGTGGGGATTATTTTTGCTTGGAAAATGTGCAAATTTTGAAGTTACCAGTTGCCCACCATGGCCATTTTGAGTTTTCTGATGAAACTGACAGGATGAACCAGTTGCTAAATGTACCCTTACCTCTAAGCAACAAAATGAATCGATCTGCTGTCCCAAGTTATTGGCTCTCAATCAAATTTTAGAGGACATCTGCCTCAAATAATTAGGCTAGTATTAGGATTGTTGAATTTCTTCCCCACAGCTGCTAGAGAGCAGGACCCATGTCCGCAGATGCCATTCCTAGTTCAGGTCAAGAAAATCATTAGCATACAGCTGGAGCCTGTGTTTAAGCCTCTGTTGCAGGGGGCATGCATTCAGATGGTTCCACAGTGATTTGTGGCTAAAACATATTTCTGGGAATTGTCATTTGGTGTGTGTCAGGAGCCTTCTCAACCCCTCTGTGGGATAAACCTCCTCCACCCCGGGCCTCCCCTCGGCACTGATATCCGGTTTATTTTTCCCTCTTTTTAGGCCAGCTCTGCACCCACTGCATTGCAAGGTTTGCAGCCCCCAGCTCCAACTGGCTGGACCACGAGGCCTCGGGCCCTGAGTGAGAGTGTTGGCCTGCACATCAGCTCAGTACCGTGATATCACTGGGAGGAAGTGTTAATTTCGTGTAACGTGTGGCTGCTTTTCTGTCCCCGAAACAGGACTCTCAGGTCCGTCCCTAACAGGAGCTGCTCGCGGGGACACCTCCGAGCGCACCCGAGGCGCGCGGGCGCCTCCTCGCCAGCGCCGGCGCGGGGAGAAGGGGCTTCGCGGCAGCCGGCGCGCTTTGTCCCCGCGCGGCCCCCGTCCACCTCCCCGCGGCTGCTCCGCTGGCCGAAAAGTTTCTCCAGGTGTGGAGTTCCGGGCTGGGCGACCGTCAGCGCGAAGAGGGGGCGCCGGTCGGAGGCCAGCCTGCTAGCCGGCCGGCGTGAGTGGCCACCGGCGTCGGCGCGCAGGGCTGGCCCCACGGGAGGGGGCGGGCGGCCCGGGCGGAGCGGGACCCGGCCGTTGCTATGGCAACGCGCCGGCAAACTGGCCACTGGGCCTCCGGCTGCCAGTCGGCGGGCGGCCCCCGCCATCCTCTCCTAGTGTCTCCGGGGCCAGCCGTTGGGACCCCATTTGCCCCGGGTCTGGTGTTTGGGGTGGTTCCTGGCTGCCCGGTTCGTCTCCACTTTCTCACCTCCACCCCATCTTGGGACCGGAACCTTTATGAAAGTTTAAAGCGAACTTACTATAGGGTAAGTGTGATTTGGGAAAAGTAACGCATCCTTAAATGTTTTGAAGTTGCGTGTTTTTTTCCTTTTCTCTCTTTTTTAATCTCCTAGAGCCTGGGACCTGGTGGGACTACATTATATGGTAGCTCTTTGTTACAGCACTTAATATAGTCCCTTGAACAGACGAGGAGATGGTATGCACGAGAGCAGCTCCTTACTGACTACGTGGACAGGTAACGTAAGCCCTCTACTTCAGTTTCCTCATCTGTAAATGCAGATTATAGTTTCTCACAAAGTTGTGGGCTTCAAGGAGCGTGTATAGGAAACTGCTTTGTGAAGAGTAAACTTAAAGCGCTTGAGAATTCGTTGTAAGGGCTATTTGCATGCTGCAAGTCGTTTGACACCCCTCGTCCCACATCACCAGCTAAGGCCACCTTCTCTTTTGTGTGACCACCAAATAAGTCCGATATTCAACCAGAAAATAGGGTGGTCATGCCTTGGAGGCGGGTCCTGTGAATGCAAAGAAACAGCGACAAATTTTGAACCTAAACTTTCTCTCCTTGTTTTATACACTTCCAGGTCCATGGCTTCAAATTACAACCCCTGCGTGGATGTCTCACACATTTAAATTTCTCGCTCACGTAAATCTCTAGTGTTCCGTCTCAGTGAGTCATACCATCGTCCACCTAGTTTGAAGCCAGAAATCTTGGGTTCATCCTTGACACCTGCCCTTCCTTTTCCTTCCATATCCAAATCATCATCAAAGTCTGTTCATTTTATCTTCAAACCAACCTCAAACCCATCTACTTATTTCTGTTTCTACCGCTGTCACCCTAGACCAAGCTACCATCATCTCTACGCGGTCTCCTGTAGTGGACTCCTGACTGGTCTAATGGTACTCACCCTGTCCTTTCAATATTCCCATCCGTTCTTTGCAGCAGGAGTAATCTTTTATAAGCTGAAGTTTGGTTATGATCCCCCCCTTCCCCCAACCCCCGTGCTTAAACTCCATCATGACTTCTCATTGCTCTTGGGATAAAGATACAGCTCTTTAATGTGGCCTACAAACTGAGCGACCATATACTTTGTCATTCAGACCAAGAGACTTTTGAGAATAAAAGACAGTGCTATTATTTACACTGGGACAGTCCCCCAGGGAAACTGGGTCAAATGATTCCTCCACCTGTGAGGCCCTGTGGCCTCTGCCTCTTCTCCAGCCTTATCTTACACTAGGCTCCCTGGTTCTCTGCGTTCAGGTTACACTGGCTCTTTTGCAGTCCTTTGTCACCAGCTTATTTCCTACTCCAGGGCTTTTGCACATACTCTTCTCTCTGCCAGGTCTGCCCTTCCCTCTTCTCTCTAGTCTAGTTAACTCTTGCTCCTCCTTCACATCTCAGAGCATGTGTTCCCTCAGGAAAACTGCCTCTGACCGCTCTGTTAGGACAAACCTCCCTAGGGCATTGGCTCTTCTGATACGCTTCTCTCTTCTTAGTAGCGCTTTTTTAGTCACAATTGTAGTTACACAATTGTAGTCACAATTGCGGTTTTGTCTATGTGTCTGGCACAGAATGTAGTTAATAAATGCTTGAATGTTTGAATTATAAGCGTTTTCCCATGTCATTAAACAGTCTCTGAAAATAGCACATACTGGTTAAGAGCACAGACTCCAGAGTCAGACGGACACTTAGATTTGAATTTCAGCTCCACCACAATTCCTCATCTGAAGCCCGTGGGGCTGGTTGTGTTTTAAACTTCAGAATTTTTCAAATTATAAAAAAATAACATAGTGTATATTCTGTGTCACTTCTAGTGGGGTCTGGGGCAGCACCCCGTAATCAGACACATTAATTTTTCTTTAGTAAGATGACTTCACTGTAAGTGGGATAAAGACTATACATAGTTTCACATCAGTTCAGATCAGGTTTTGCCAACAGATGAGTTTGCCACAAATTTATGAGAACAGTTGGTTTTCAGAGCTTTTTGGATTTTAGAATTTCAGATAAGTGCATGGGAGTCCATCCCAGTGTAACCTGAGCCAATTGCTTAACTTCTCTGGGCCTCAGTTTCCTCAGTGTTAAAACAGAGATGTTACTGGACCTACCGCATTGGTTGTATTTGTGGTGGTGTCGTGAGGAGTAAATGACATGTGTTAACGCCTTAGAACAATGAATGGTCCTTCATGCCAGAGAAGAGTCGGCTATTATTACGTCATTTTTATTGGCTCCATAATAATCCACATTATGGATGAACCATAATTTATTTGCAATTTACTTACTGTTGGATATTTATTTTTCAAGTACAAAAAAGTAGAGATGAATGTCTTTATACTTAAATCTGTCAACCAGATTTTTGATTACTGAAGATCAATTCCTGAAAGCAAAATTACAGAATCAAAGGGCAGGGTCATTGCGAATGCTCTTGAAACATTGCCACCTTGTCCTTCAGAAAGATGATACCAATTTACCCTCCCACCATCAGTTTTATGATACCTGTGTTAGCATTGTTATTAAAAAAAAAATCTTTGTTGATTTTACAGATAAAAATAGTACCTCCTTTTTTAAATTCACATCTTTCATTATTAATGTGTTTAAGCATTAAAAAGTCGTATTGTTAGCTATTAGATAATTCTTTTCTATGAATTGCCTGCACGAGCTCTTTGATGGTTTTTATATTGGAGTCCCAGTTTCTGCTTATCATTTGTTTAATTGTTTGATTTCTCTCTCCCCCAGCCCAGGCAGGAGCCCATATGCTGGGCTTTGGCTGGAATTGGTTGGTAAGGTGTCCCCGGAGCCTGGGGCGAGTTGTTACTTGCCTGCTGGCTACACAACAAGGTAGAAAGCTGTGTTTCAGAGGCTGGGTCTTGGGGAAAGTCTGAAATCAAGACTAGGCTGGCTGTTGGTTTGAATCTTCAGTCTAGCAGGGCTTGGAAGAAAGAGTACATCCAGGTAGGGGGCGAAGGACCAGGCCAGAAGAGAGAGGCAGAGTGATCCTGACAGCTGGGAGAGAGAAGCTGTAATCTCTCTTTTTGTAGGGACCTGGCAATTTCTTGTATGGGTGAGGACGGGAATGCTGGGGGCACTGTCTTGGCCGGACACTGATTTGTGTGAACTCTTGATAGAGTAGGGATGTTACCTTTCCTTGTCATATGGGGCATTTGCCCCACGATTACCTTTTCATTTAATTTGTGATGGCTTTTGATTTATAGAAATTTGAACAGTTTTATATTGCCTTTTGTGTTTTACCCAAATCTTTCCTTTTTTGATACATTGCTTTTATGCTTAGGAAGTCATTTCCATGCGGAGACCAAATAACGATCTACATTTTCTTTGAAAATGTTATTTTGTGATGTCAGCAAAGCAAGGAAGAGTTAATGAACGTAAGTAAAAGAAAGTTGAGTAGTGTGATTTCCAACAAAACATAAAAGATGATGATAGAAAAGCTGATAGTCGTGTCATCTTCACGTCTCCTTGAGGACAGAAGAAAAGAGCTTACGCTGCTGTCAGGGGGATCGAGGAAGACATTTTCTGACGGTGTCTGTCACACCTTGTGGACTTGTAGAATCTTATACCCAGAGACTTTTAGAAGTGTCCTGAAAGTGGAGGTATGATCTCTGAAGATACTTTCTACTTCTTTGTTCAGCCGACGATCCTCTGTAGTATTTCAAGCACCCACAGTTGTTAGATACTGAGAAATAATTTCCCTGTTTTAAAAGAGGCTTAAAAAAAGGAAAATGTAATGTAGAATTAGTTGCTGACCTGCTTGGCATTGGTAAATCAGTACGCTTTCAAACGTGCTTCAGGAAGAATTTCCCTTCCTGCTGAGCTCTGATATGGATCAGTGAGATGAATTATGTTTTGCTTGGATCTGTCTTAGGGTTCAAGAATGTGAAGAGTGGACAACTTATTGTTAAACTGTATTAATATATCTTTTCTTAGTTTAGTAACTAAAATAAACCTCAGGGTACATGAGAAACTAATCACCTCACAAATTCCTGTGGTTTTATTGACGTGAAGTTTTATTTCAGAAAGGTTTATAACGTGAGGGGCAGGAACTTTTATAACTGATCAGAATATCCTTTCTACTTATTATGGGCTAATTATCTTTATTAATAACCATTAACTTGTCAGTTTGAATGTCAGTGGGGATGTGGTATTACGTATGAGGAATAAAGCAAGAAAACACAACTTTCTATTGATGAAGAGAGAAATCAACTTTCTATTGATTTAGAAATATTGTTAGCGTTTGCCTTATTTTTTGATCAAAATTATTTAGTAAACATTATTAACTATAATAAACATTTATTCAACAAATATTTATTGGGTGCCTGTGATGTTCCAGGCACGGTTCTAGAATGTTGTGTTATGTTTTCACTTTTACATTGTATGTGTACAAAATATGCTTGTGATTCAGTATTCTTAACGTGAGCTGTGTTTATTTGGAAAAACTGTTCATTTAGAGTCACACGTATTCATTCAAGGAATCCAAGAAAAGCCTTATAGAAAATGTTCATCCAGTCTCTAAGGTTGAGATGCTGGTAATTGAAAGTTCTACCCTGTTACTTTGTCGTTATCACAGTGGAATGCTCATCCGCGGTGACGTGCTTGCTGGGAGAGAATCCATTACCATTTCCCAAAGGCTGCGTCGGAGGCTCAGGTTCTAACACTGGAATTCTTTCAAGTCTGTCTGCTGTTGGCAGATCTAACGTAAAGGCTCTTATATCTGCTCTGGGGAGCTCAGCCTCCAACCAGCTAAGATACTGGGAAGAAAGCAAATATTTATCCTTGGACATTTTTCATGGAAATCAAATTAATTTTTCCTCTCGATTTTCTTTATGTTGGTATTCAGTTTATGGCAGTAAAATTCAGTACTTTTCATATTTGTTATTATGAATGTAAATGCCAATGTCCAGCAGTGATTTTCAAGTTAATGTAATTGGTTTCCTGTCGTCTCTCTTTGATGGTACGTATGTTATGATGTGTACATTTAGCTTCTTTTTATAGTTCCACCTCACAATTTTTTTTGAGATGTAATTAGCGTACCATAAAATTCACCCTTTTAAAGTATCCAGTTAAGTTTTTAATATGTCACAAGGTTTTGCAACCGTCACCACTAATCCCAGAATGTTTCATCACCCCAAAGAAGAAAGCCCACATCCATTAGCAGTCACTTCCTGTTTTCCCCTCTCCCGCCCTTGGCAAACACTAACCCACTTTCTCATTCTGTGGATTTGCCTGCATGGACGTTTCAGGTAAATAGAATCATAAAATATGGAGCCTTTTGCATGTGGCTTCTTTCACTTAGCATGTTTTCCAGAATCATTTCTGCTGTAGTATGTATCAGTACTTCATTCCTTTTTATGATCAAGTGAAATTCCGTTGTGTGGAGATATGGTATTTTGTTTATCCATTCATCAATAGATACCGGTTTGGGTTCTTTCCGTTTTTTGGCTGTTATGAGTACTGCTGCTGTGAATATTTGTGTACAGTTTTTGAGCGGATGTATGTTTTCATTTCTGTTGAGTATGTACCTGGGAGTGGAATCGCTGGTCATATAGTAACTCCATGTTTAACATTTTGAAGATTGCTGAACTCTTTTCCAAAGTGGCTGCACCATTTTACATTTCCACCATCAATGTATGAGGGTTCCCATTTCTCCACATCATCAGCAGCACTTGTTTATTGTCTTTCTTTTTGATTATAGCCATTCTAGTAGGTGTAAAGTTGTACCTCATTATAGTTTTGATTTGCATTTTCTTGATGAATAATGATGTTGGACATCTTTTCATGTGTTTATTGGACATTTGTATACCTCCTTGGGAGAAATATCTATTTAAATCTTTTGTTTAGTTTTTATTTGGATTGTCTTTTTAAAGATTTTATTTTTTCCTTTTTCTCCCCAAAGTCCCCCGGTACATAGTTGTATATTCTTAGTTGTGGGTCCTTTTAGTTGTGGCATGTGGGATGCCACCTCAGTGTGGTTTGATGAGCAATGCCATGTCTGCGCCCAGGATTTGAACTGAGGAAACACTGGGCCGCCTGCATGCGAACTTAACCACTCGGCCACGGGGCCAGCCCCCTGGATTGTCTTTTTATTGTTGAATTATAAGAGTTCTCTGTATATTCTGGATACTAGACCCTTATCAGATATATGATTTGCAAATATTTTCTCCTATTCTGTAGCTTGTCTTTTTATTTTCTTGATAGTTTCCTTTGAGGAACGAAAGTTTTTGATTTTGTGAAGTCCAATATATCTATTTTTTCATTGGCTTCCTGGCTTTAGATGTCATATCTAAAAAACTATTGCTAATTCAAGGTCACAAAGATTTCCCCATATGTTTTCTTCAAAGAATTTTGCACTGTTAGCTCTTTCATTTAGGTTTTTGATCCTTTTTTTATTTTTATTTTTGCTGAGGAAGATTCACCCTGAGCTAACAGCTGTGGCAACCTTCCTCTGTTTTTCAGTATGTGGGCTCCCAGCACAGCCTGGCTGCTAACAGAGTGGTATAGGTCCATGCCTGGGAAGTGAACCTGGGCTGCCGAAGCAGAGCACCCTGAATTTAACCACTAGGCACCGAGTCTGGCCCAGATCCATTTTGAGTTAATTTTTGTATATGTATGAGGTAGGGATCCAAATTCATTCTTTTGCATGTGGATATCCAGTTGTCACAGCACCATTTGTTGTACGCTTCACTTTATTTGTTTGAGTTAACTTGTAAGTCATGTTTTGGGGAAATAAAATTTAGCTGATTCCTTTTCACTTCAATTAGATGCCACCATCTTACACAGAGGACATTTCAGGCAAAGGAGCCTCTGTACTGCTAGCTAGGGCTTTGGTTCCATATTTCTATGTAGGCTTATAACTTAGTGAGTGGGCTTGTAGGGGATGTAAGCTTCGGGGCTGCTTCCCCCTCCAGTCTAGCTTAAGGCCTCTAGGTGGACTCGTGTGGCTGCCTCCTCGCCATGTTTTCTCTGAATCATAGCCCGAGTCTCACTGGACCTTCTGGGAAGAGTAAAAGAGGAGTTCTTCCTTCCGAGCTGGAGAAGGCCTCAAATTTTCTCTCTAGCCTCATGGGAGGGACAGGAAGAGCCATATGAACCTTTCCACAGAGAACAGGGGAGGTCCTCTAGGGAAGACAGAGCTTTTCACCTTTTTTCCTTCCTGTCGAAAGCTCCTTCCTCTGGAATCGTGACCGAATCACGCCTTGGCTGGCTTCAGACTTCCCTTTCCTTGGCATGGAGTGGTAGCGAAGGCAGCCTTGTGTCCCTCCCAGAGGTTCGAGTGTGCAGCGTAGGCAAGCTTAGGGGTCACGCACACCTGAATTCCCATTTTATTTCTGTGTCTCTATCTTTGGTTTCTTTATCTATAAAATGGAGTTTCTAATCCCAACTTCCCAGGATTATCATGAAAAACAAATCAAATATCATATGTAAAGTGCCTAACAAATTTGTAGCCCCTCCATAAATACTAGTTTCCTTTCTTTCTTTTCCAAATTTTCTGAGAAATTTGTACAAATACAGTTTTTTAAAAAACTCCGTAGAATCTTAGAGTTGGAAGGGACCTTCATACTCATGACCATAACACTTTGCTGAATCTGTCAAAGCTCTTTTCATGTTTATTCACATGATTTATTCAACTGGTTTTTACTGATCACTTACTGTTTTCAGGCACTGTTCTCTCCATGTCTGCCGTAAGTCATTAGAGGGGAGATGACAGACATACATGACACAAAGCCGGGCACACGGTTGTCACTTTGCTTATCCTCACTTTTCTCATTTGATTCACTCACTCACTAAATTATGAGCCAGACACTGTCTAGGATCTTGAAATACAAAGATACAGTCTCTGAGAGCTCAGTCTGCTGTGGAGGGAAGCAAACCAGGAAATTACAGTGTCCTGTGGGAGGGTGCTGTAAGAGACTCCTAGACTGGTGCTGTGGGAGCTGGAGGAAAGCACTCTTGAGTCTGCTTGGGGACGTCAGGGGAGGATGAGCGAAAAGGGAGAGGAATCTGAGGCAGAGCGGACAAGGCCCAAAGGCCTGGAGGTGGGAAAGAGTACAGGTTGTTAAGGAAGGTGATATCCAGGAGAATGATCACAGACAGTGACTGGACAGGCCAGCAGGGCCCAGGTTACAAAGAGCCTATGGTTCTGGGCTGAGATTTGAGGTCAGTTTTGATGGAGAAGACAGAAGCACAGTTTGTAGTTAAGAATTAAGATTTCTTTTGATGTTATTCTTATTCCCAGCCTAGCTTTAAAAACTCCTTTTCTTTGTCTTTAGCATTTTCCCCAAGAATCTGCTATTTTGGGCTTTTGCCTTCCTGATTCTCTTCTTGTAGCATCCTGCCCACTTTAATGTCATCCTGGGTTACTTGCCTGTCTCCTTTGGCATTATGACCTTATAGCTTATGGAGAGCTCCCTGTCTTTCTTTCCCTTTCAAGCTTGGTACTTTCTCTGGAAAGGTCAGTCTTCTATTTGCCCCAGGGCTTAGTAACAGGAAAGACTCATTGTCAGGTCCAGGTCAGTTGAGACCTAGTGGAGAGAGAGCTCTTAGAGAAGGGCCAGGTATAGGGGGAAGGCCCCTGAAGGAGAGGTGCTGTCTTCTTGTGCTTCTGACGTTGGCATAGGCATAGCCTCTCTTCTGGCATTCTCCCATAGTCGCTCACTGAGGGCTCTGCTCCTGGGCTGTGTCTCTCAGGTCTCTCTTGCTTTGCCTTATTCAGAGTAACTGAGGGGTTGAGGGGTGGCCTGGCAGCTCAGGAGTCTTAGTCTTGTTGAGGGCGTCCACCCTCCATGTTCCCAGTCATTTATCCCCTCAAGACACAGTCTACCTGGCCCTCCAGATGTGAAAGAACGTGTCTGAATTTCCAGAGGTCACTTACATGGGCCTTAGTTCTGAGATCCTCCCTACATTATGAATTATTGAAGGAACTGGCCTTGAAAAGAAGATTGATTAGGGGTGGGAAGGGTGGGTATGAGAGCTGTTTTCAAATATTTGAAGGGTTGTTCAAGTATAGTAGACAAGAGGCCGGATTTTGGTATTGATATTTGGTCCTGCCTTTTACTAGCTTTGTTTTTTATCCATCTAAATTCCTTTCAGCCTGAAATAATTCTGTGATTCAATAAATCTATCAGGCAGTGACTATACCAATTAAATCTAGATTCTTGAGGCAGATTGAGTGGCAGCATTTTAGCTTTTTGAGCTCAGTCACTAGTGAATTGAAATAGTAATAGCTGTATTTATTATACTCAGAATTGAGTGAGTTATTAATAAGCCATTTCTTAGTCCCATATTATCTGTTTTACAGACTAATTTTTTCCAATAGGATTTCCTTAATTGTATCAAATGTTTCATTCCTAGAATGCTTAACATGTCTGATTGGTATAATCTCCAGGGAAACTAAGCAGTCTTAATTACATCTAGTATTTTGATTTCATTTGATTCTTTAGATGAGATTAAAAGTAATTTATTTTAAAGGCTGTGACTACTCTCTTTATACGTATGCTTATTGCAAATTTAGAAAGTTTTGGTCATATTACATAGACTAGCAATAGTGTGGTTAACTTCTTTTAACACGAATAGCTGGATGATACTATCTATCTTTTTACTACCCTCCCCCCGTTTTTCTAATCACCGTCTTTGGATAGCATTCGTTATATTTTCTGTTTATCTGGCCTTTTCTATAGTACATGTCAAGACTTGCTCCCTTTGGAAGCAAGATTGCTTCCAAAGAAGCAGAGGATTCTTTGGTTTGACTTTTCCCCAAATATCTGTTTCCTAGTGAGTAAATTTTGTTAATAATTTGTGGAGTATGACTTTTAGTTCTAGATACCATTTTTCGGTAGAGATATTGGCAAATTGAATTCCACCTGGAGGAGGGTGAAGGGCCTGGGATGGTGAAGGGTCTTTAAATGATATGAAAGACAGTTGAGGGTATTGGGGATGTAGAAAATATGGCTGACCTCTAGGAAATATGACCAAGGGGACACACGCTCATTTTCTTCAGTAGGCATATCTGTAAGAAGGACAGACTAAGTATGACCTGTAGGACGATTTATAGGGAGATAATTTTGGCTCAATATGAGGAGAAACATTCTGTCATTGGTGTCCAATGGAATGAGCTTCTTGGGGAAAGTAAAGAGCGTGCTCTCCGTCATTGGATACTAGTTTTTTTTTTTTTGGTAAACATTCTTTTTTTTTTCTTTTAAAGATTGGCACCTAGGCTAACATCTGTTGCCAATCTTTTTTCTTCTTCTTCTCCCCAAAGCCCCCCCAGTACATAGTTGTGTATTGTAGCTGTAGATCCTTCTGGCTGTGCCACGTGGGACGCTGCCTCAGCATGGCTTGCTGAGAGGTGCCATGTCCCCACCCAGGATCTGGACTGGCGAAACCCTGGGCCACCGAAGTGGAGCACACGAATGTAACCATTCAGCCACAGGGCCAGCCCCTGGAAAACTTTTGACATTGTCCATGTCAGCATCCATCAGATCTTCTGTGAAAGAAATTCCATGCTGTATCAGATGTCCTTTCCAATTCCTGAATTCTGTGGTTGTCTCTCCACTCCTGATACTATGATGTGGTGACTTCTCCATTCTAGGTTTTGCTTTAGTGATTTATTTGATTGATTTTATATTCCTGAACATACCATAGCCAAAAAGGCTGTGACATAGTGGATTAAAGGTGCCTGACTTTAAATTGTTTTTGTAGATGATTCACAAAGTGGCTATATACCACATGCACATATACGCATACCCGTACATCTGTTTTGTATAATTGACTTACTATATTTTCATAATCTTGTCCTCTGTTCCCATTCTTATAAAATTATAAAGCTATATGCTATAGAGACCTCTGAGTCTCTGAAGAAAATGTTTTTTGTTTTGAACACTTATTTTTCAAATTGTTTTAAAAAAATATATAGTTCTGTTAAGTCTGCAAAATATTGCCAAAAAAGAGCCTTTGTGGAAGTAGGAATTAAAAGCTGGTGATTTTGTTGTAAGATTATTTGAGAAAGATCTATAAATAAAATAATATGGACATTCGATTAGTGTTATATATTTAAGAATAGGAAGTGGGCGCATGATAGTCACTTTGGAAAATTGTGTTTTCAGACTCGCTTACTAATTGGCTTGTTGAGTGCGGTGTCAGTAGTTACAAATGGAATCGCAGTTCATTGCAGTTCTGACCTGTGGTAATAGACATAAAATGAAATCCATCTTCCTGAAGAACTACTGGTTTTATGATATGATTAAATCTGATTTTAAAATAAAGCATTAAGTGCAAACCGCTAAGAGTTCAAAAAATACTTACAGGTCCCATGAAAGAAGATTTAGTGCATTTAGCTTTCAAACAGTTTGCTCGTTGTGGATGAAATGCCAATAAATTAATAAAATAGGGGAAGTTATATATATTCTCTTTGGAATGGGCTCATCCTCCAGGGACAGACGGTTCTCTTTCAGAATAGACTTTCTTCTGAAGTGGAAAGGCTCTGTGTGAGTGTTGGGTTTCTTTCCTAAGTCGTTAGAGAAGTCTGTTTTCTGGGATGAACCTGAGTTCAAAGTGAGTGCTATTTGAGCTTTGATTTTGTATTGTGAAAAAGAAAGTCATCGCGCTGGGAGAATTTCCCTGGTGAGAAAGATACAAGTTTTATAGGACGTTTAGAATTCTTTAATACTTTTCATTTAAAGACCCCAAAGTGTATGTGAATATGAAGGATTACATCTCTCTTCTGTGAATTCTTATGCACCCCAGGCCGTTGGTATTAGAGAATATGGGGAATGACCTTGAGAGTTTTGGGGAGCGAGGTGAATCCTGGGCAATCTTGAATAAACAGGTTCTCTGACCCTGCTAAAAACAAGTCTTCCATAGGATGGTCCTTTCTTCTAACTCCAGCTTGAATACTGTGCAGCGTAAATAGTTATATTTAATGTTGAAATAATGATTTTTCAAATATTTGGGTATCTAATATAAATACTGAACAAATAAATTTATCACTTTACGTCTGAACGTTTTAGAGTCACATTGCTAAGTGGAAATATGACAATGAATTTCTATTGAGAATATCCAACATTTTTTTTTCCTCTGGCCTTAATATAAGTAAAATATTCTCATACATCTTTCTCAAAATATTAATAATATTAGCCATGGACACCCATTTTTGAAGTATTTGAGTTGTAGCTTCTTAGACATCTGGTTGGGGCATGGAACAGCTTTTTTCTTCTTCTCTTCCCCCTTCTGCTCCCCTGTTCTTTTTTGACTCTCTGTTTCTACGTGGGATATAAGAACTCTATGGGGAGCTCCTTACTCTGTGAGCTTATTTGTAGAGTACCAATGGGGTGAGACTGAGTCGTCATTATTTCTATTATTAATTCATATTAGCTCAAATTTCACTGAATTATCTGAATGTTAACTTTGAACAATTTACCTTCTTTCAGGCTTCTTTTCCTTACATCTGTGGGAGTTCTCTACCACTTCAACTGCTACCGTTTGGCTTATTTGTGTAAATAGATTGCTCTTTCTCTTTCTTTTCCTTCCCTCCTTCTTTTTCTCCTTTCCACAAACACTGAATGCCCACTGTGTGCCCTGTGATAGCCCTAAAGGTACAATGAGGATTTCATGGCGCCACCTCTGTCTTCATGAGAGTCTGGCGGGGGAGACATACATAAGTAGTTACAATAGAATGTGATAAAAGTAATATCAGGGCTATATATAAAGTGCTACAAAGTATGGAGGGTGGAGAAACTTACTTTGTGTATGGAGGTGAGGAAAATAACAGAACTGAAAATTGACTGTTAAGGTAGAGTTCAGATGAATATTTATTAACTTTTTTGTACTTGTCAATATTATTTAATCTGCATGGATTTCAGGCATTGATTTTTCAGTTCAGTGTGGTGGAATTTATAGTTGGCCAGGAGATTAAAGCACGTGTTTTACATCTTTAAAAGATCTCCTACGATATATTATTTTGGTTTTCAGAGGCTTAGCTGGAGATATATTGTTGGTCATGATTTCTTGCCTCTATGTTACTGGAATCTATTTCTACCTGTTCTTACGAGAAGCCTATTTTGCCCCTTCCCAAGGATTCTAACCTGGTCACTGGTCAGTCATAGTGATTGGATTCTGTGTCATATTGAATGTCTTCCTAAAGCTTTCAACTTCTCTATTTATTAGTATTTTATTTACTTGGTTTACTTTAGTTTTAAAAAATCCTTTCGCTTAATGTTGTTTGCAGAATATTTGTAAATCTTGTGAAGCCCTATTTGTGATACTAAGTTATATGTTCGACAGATATTTAGTAAAGCACCTACTATGTGGCAGGCATTGTGCTGAGCACTGGGATAGGAGAAAGATGTGGTCTCTCCCCTCCTTGAGCTTATCATCTAGTGGGGAATGCGGACAAGTAACTAGGCAGCTGAGAAAGGTGCTGTGATAGGGGAAGTATATGGTACTGCTTGACTCGTAGGAGGGCACCTAGTCCAGACTTGGGGACCTGAAGATAGAGTTTTGGGTGACGTGGCATCTAAACTTAAACTGAAGGATAGGTAGAAATTATCCAAGTGAAAGGTAGAGTGATGGGGCAAGGCGTTTCTAACAGAGGAAATAGCATATGCAAAAGTCTGGACCTCAGGGACGTAGGAACTGAGAGAACTTTAGGCACTGAAAGAATGATGGCTGGAGCCTAGAGTACGAGATGAGAGTGGATAAAGATGAGGCTAGAGACCATATCGTGCATAACCTGTCGGGCTCTGTCAGCCATGTTAAGGAATCTAGACTTTGATTTAAGGTAATAGGGGGTGATTGAAGGGCTTTATGTAGGAGAATGGCATAATTAGATATGTACTTTAGAAAAGTCATTTTGGCTGCAGTTTGGAGAATATGCTGGAAAGGGCTAGAGATCAAGAGATCAATTAATTGGAGGCTGGTATAGCAATCCACGTAAAAGATATTGGAGTCATAGAGTAGGGAAATGTCCATAGGCACAACATGACTAAAACTTTAAGTGGGATGGAGGCTTAGATTAATTGGACATTGGACTATGTTTTGATTTTCTGTCTTGATGAAAAACTTCTGAATTTTACACTGTTGTAGAACAAGTACCTTGTGAAATAAAAACAGAATCATATTTCTGTTGAAAATAGTAGTGAATACTATAAAGTATACCAGACATTACTCTAAGCACTTTACGTTATATTAATTCATTTATACTTTACAAGAATCCTATGAGATAGCTACTAGTCTTATCTCAGTTGGGCAGATGAGAAAACTGAGACATAGATAGGTTCAGTAATACGCCCAAGGTCAGATAGCTCGTAAGTGCCTCAGCTGGGATTTGAATCATGCCAGTTTGGTGCCAGGGTCAGTTGTCTTAATCACTGCTCCCCAGTCCTGGAATTTTGGGGGCCTAGGCATGAGTCCTCCTCTCCAACTCTCTCTCTTCTCTCATTCTATGTGCATTCTACAGAGAGGCGGATTAATTTTAAAGATATTTAGAGGTAGAAGCAGGATTTGTGGATTTAAGGAGAGGGAGGAGAGTAGAATGATTCTTAAATTTATGACTTGGCCGTTTGGGTGATGGTGGGACGAGTCACTGAGACAGGGAGCCCAGGAGGCGGCGGGGGAGGAGCATTCCAGGCGAAGGTTGAGTGGGGAGGAGCAAGGTGAGATGATTGTGACTGTTGCGCACATGTTGAATTTGAGGTGCTTGTGGGTCATCCTTGTAGATATGCCCAGTAGGCAGTTGTACTGTGGGTCTGAAACTTAGGAGAGAAATCTCAACTGAATGTATAGATTTGGGAACCCTCATTATGTAATCTGTGTAGAACAAGCATTTTTATTAGTATATGGAATAACATAATCATTTGTAGAACTAAAAAGCACCCACACTCCATTTACATGGCTGGTTTAGGAGGAATTTTCTCTATGGAATAGTACTATGTTGCAACTTGTAGGTGTGTTTGACATAAACATGAGAAGACAGTCTTTTCAGAGCAGAATGAATAGTTGAATATTTTTTTTGAGGAAGATTAGCCCTGAGCTAACATCTCCCGCCAATCCTCCTCTTTTTGCTGAGGAAGACTGGCCCTGAGCTAACATCCGTGCCCATCTTCCTCTATTTTATATGTGAGACGCCTACCACAGCATGGCTTGGCAAGTGGTGCCGTGTCTGCACCTGGGATCCAAACTGGTGAATCCAGGGCAGAATGTGCGAACCTAACCACTGCGTAACCCGGCCGGCCCCCTGAATAGTTGAAGTTTTGAAAAAAAGAAAAATGAAAGTAGAAAAGAAGTTGATTGTGTTTTGAAGATACATAATCTCTTTCAGAAAATAGTCAATCAACAAGAGTTACTATGTGCAATAGTATACTGTTTTTCGGGTTGTGGACAAATTCAGAAGAATAGAAGACATTATTCCCAACTTTAACTTTGCAAGCTAATGGAAGGACAAGACAGGCCTAGGTGAAAAGAACATGAGCATATATGTAGAAATATCATGAGATGTGAACAAAAATATTGTGCAGCACTGTGTACATCAGTTGCAGAAAGGTTGCTAAGGAAATGGGCTGAGAGGCAGGTTGGATTAAGGCTTGGTGGGAGATGAGGAGTGTGGCTTGGTCGGGAGGAAGGGAAAGGCATCCGTGGAGGAGTTTAGAGGGAGAGATGGATGAGGCAGCAGGTACATTTGTTTGGCTGAGGCTGGGAGTCTGAGCTACCAAGTGGAGAGAAATGACAGTGGATAATGGAGTTGGGGGGATAGGGTCGGGGGTGGTGATTACAGTGCCTTTTCCACTGGACCAACTTGCTCCCAGGCTGCTTGCATCTGAGGAGACAATACCAACATGAAATAATAGCAGAGGACCCCCAGGGAAGTGCTAAGTTGTTTGCTGCTGCAGTGGCTGGAGTTCAGAGAGCGACCTGGGGCTGCCAGATCCAGTGCAGCTTCTGTGAACCAGGTCTTGGTTGAGGTAGCTGAGAGCCTCCTAGGTGAGGAAAGACAGTATACGTGATGACTTCCTGGTAAGAAGGGACACTTCCTGGTAAAAACGTGGGTGAATTGAGAAGATCTGAATACTAGGCATTTTTTTCTTGTAAAGCAGGTGGCCTTTGGCAAGTTACTCCTCATCTTTGGCTTTCATTTCCTTTGTTTATTATTTTAAAATCTTTAAATTCATATTTAATAGGTTGCTTTTCAACTAAAAATGTTCATCTACAAAAGAGGAATAAAAATATCTGCTCTGCTTGCCTCATGGTTGTTCAAAAATTAGAATATCCTTTAATGGACTGTCTATTTCTGGGATTCTTATTTGAGGAATTGAGCTGAAGTATTTGAAAATACTTTATAAATGGCAAACTAGGAATACAGATATAAGTTGGTGGCATTTGGTATTTAGTAGAGATTGTGTAGGTATCCATATAAAGCGGCAGTGAGGATCGGAGTGAAAGGTTAGTTTATATGATATAAAACCTGCACTGAGTGTGCAGTGGCTCCTTATTGCCTCGCTCATGAAATTCACACTCTTTTAGGTGATTCTTTGGGGTCTGGGGGCCAATCTCTAGTGGTTATAAACTGGAAAGAAATGGTTGGATGCCATATGTTTTTGACAGAGGAACTTGCAAAATTTGCTCCCTGAGAATAAGAAGAAAGAGAAAAAGATTGATGATGAGTGTAACTGTGATTTCCAAGTCTTCAGTACCAGTTAAAAGAGAACATTAAGTAATAGTAGTTTGCAGGCACTGTGCTAAGTGACTTACGTAGTTGATTTGATTTAATTCTCCCAGTAACTACCATTGCCCCATTTTATAGGTGAGGAAACTGGGGCGTGGAGAGCTTGTCTGAGGTCACGCAGTGGTCAATGGCGGAGCTGGCACTTAACCGCAAGTCTTCTTATCTGCAGAGCCTCTGCATGTAACTACTACACCATGCGTTCTTTTAGTTTAAAGTTTAATTATTTTTTGAATAGATAGTAGTTTATGTGGTACATAATTTAAAAATAGAAGGGTATTTAGTGAAAAAGTCTTTCTTTTGTCGCTGTCCTCTTGACACTCATTTCCCTGCAATGAGTCAGTGTCCTTCCAGAGACATTCTGTACGTGTGTGTATGTATAAATTAAATATATATCTGTATTACACATTTAATATGTTATATATATAAATGAAATTTCACCCCTGTTTTACACAAATGGTAATATACTATAGGTACTGGACTGCTCCTTGATTTTTTTGCCCAACAATATCTAGGAGATTGTTCCAGTTCAAAAAAAAAGAGCCTCTTCATTTTAAAAATTGTTGACTAATATTCCACTATATGGATGTACCACAATTTATTTAACTAGTCCCCTACTGAAGGGCATTTGAATATTTTCCAGTATTTTGCTATTACAAACAATACTGTAATAAATAACTTTGAATTTAAGTTATTCTGTGCATGTGCAAGTCCACCATATGTGCTAAACAAGAAACCAGGGGGTTGCTGTGAGTATGGTGTAGTTCGCTATAGGAAGTGTTATATTTTATTGCTAATATGGAAGTATCTTTATTCCAAGTACAGGTGTGTGATAAATCAACAAATAGGCCAGTGCTTTTCTATGCTCAGGGCTCCACATCAAGCACTGTAATCATATATATGTAAGGGCCTGTAGATTTCAAAAATGAGAAAAGAGAAGGCTGTGGCATAGTTGACTGACTTGGAGTGAGAGATGCCTGCATATGAGCGGACATTTACTCAACAGAGTGAAACTTCCCTTCCTAAAGAAAAATGACTCATTACTGCATGGGAGAACCTCCCTGGAGAGGCGCCGATGCATTTGACCTTTAGTAGGATTGTGGTATGATTCTTGCTGAAGAAAGCAGCCATAGAAAAATGGCTGTAATGGCTCTGTTGCCACTGAGTATATCCAGAAAATGGGCAAAAGGGAAATTTTAAGATCTACACATAAAATGAAGGAAACCAAAATAAGTTTGTATATAAAGAAGTACAGAGCTATAAGATGGACTGGAGTTCAAGTGGTGTATATACTTACGTCTTCATAGCTTCTGCATATATTCTGGGAGAATATAAAGTGAATATGAAGATAAGTATTAATATCACACAGTACTTTGTAGTCTTCTGTGTTATTGAATGGGAAGTTTCTATTTTCAGGAGTCGTTCTAGAAATTTTTAAATGAACATAAGAATATAGAAAAATAATATATTTATATGCCCAGATGAAGATTAAGAAGGGTTACATGGTAGAATCAAGAAACATATCTAAGATGCTTTTTATAGCACATTGCATAAATAGTAAATGATAAGTGAAGTTTGTGGAAAGTCACATAGGCTTCTGAAATTTGAGTCAAGACTGAGTTTGATTTGTTCTCCTAATGTTCTAATTTACTAATTATGCATTCTTGGAACATCTTTATTGTCTTTCTGCCTATTTTCTGTTTCTCAGTTATTAGCTCTAGAATCTATAGTCAGTGAGCTCTAGAAGGCAGACTAAAGTCACTTTGATTAATGAAAAATTTTAAATCTCTTATCCAGAAATATAGCTTCTTAGTTTATTTGTATTGTGTTTGGAACACAATAATTGAATGTAAAAGAGTGATCCTATTGTGTTTTGGTAGTTGTATCGTATCAGCTATTACAAGTACTCTCTGTTAACTCTGTACTAGATACATTTCGGGGCTCCTGTCCTCCTGCATTTTCTTTTAAATGAATCTTCCTGTCCCCAAACCTCTGTTCTGACACGTCTGAGTTCCTGCTGTTGCCAACTGCCCTCCCTCCCAGTCTGATTAGACCAGGGTTGGCTAATTGACACACAGGCTCCGGCAGTTTATGACCCGTGTTCCTTGGCTGGTGAAGGTGAAATGATCAGATTCTCTCATTTGTGTAACTCCTAACTGTCAGTGTCCAAGAACTCCTCCTGTTTCCCACAATGTTTTAAAGTGTACTGATGGCTCTGAGGTTGCGTCTGCAACTTTATTTAGCATCTACTTCAGCTGGGCCGAGTGGCTACGTCATTGTTGCCCACCTTGTCTGTCTGCATCTTCACTTCTCATTTTGTATGTTCTGTGTATTCTCTTTGCTGGAGAAGGAAGAAACACAATAGGAATTAACACGTTTTTAGGATGTGATCATACATATAGCTTATTACTGTTTCTTTCTTTTATGGATTGTGATATTTTTATGGAATGCTTATGTTTACATTTAGTCTGATATCACAAAGTAGCCCATTTATGAAAGCTCCATTATTCTAACTACTGCTAAAGTTACCATGTCTCTGAGTCAGGCATTAGTTTTTAAATCTTCTGGTAATAATATTCAACTTCTGATAATGTTCTTCCAGGTGTTTGAAGATAAAATGGAAAGCAGCAAGAGTTTGGGGTTCACCTTAGTACTTTCGGAAGTTTTGCCTGAGCAAGAACTGCTGGAATGTATTAAGTTGGGGTAGCTTAGATGCAGCATCTTACATTAAGCTTCAGCATCCCTGTGTACTAGTTGGCGGTATCATAATTCTAATTTTACAGCTCAGAAGATTGAGGTGCAAAGGTTAAATAGCTTCCTCGGGAACACTGAATGTCCGCCACTAAAGGAAGAGTGGGATCTGAGCATTACTCACATCATGCTTCTGTGATTCTTTCTGATTAATAGTTTCAGGTGATGCTTCATAAGTCTGTTCTTTGTTCTTGGTCGTTTATTGTTAACCAAGGAGTGGGAATGGAGCACGGTGATGTGTATGACAGTAGTTATTTATTTAAAGTTATACTGTGTGGTACTAGTACCGTCTGCTTTGTTTGGTTCTCATAAATTTGTCAAAATGGTATGATAGAATTCTTTTTTTAAAAAGGAGATTCTAGGCTTAATTTATTTTTTCCCCTGAATAAGTTTCTTTTATACTTTAAAAAGAATGTAGAGTAATACCTTTTACATATGAAACTTAGGAGACATTTCCACTTTAAAGTTAAATTAGCATCTTTAATTTCTAGTTTCAAAAATATCTTTTCCCCAAAAAGAACATATTGTTAACATTGTTTAATTACAAAATACATACAGAAAACCTGAAATTCTTGTTGGCTATATTTACTTAGGGCATTTGACTTGCTTCCTTTTAACAGTATAAGTTTATTTCCTGAGTCCTAATTTGAAAATGATGAAGGTTAAAATACGTTTATAGTTAGGTCATTTGAGATTACATATGCCTTTTATATGAAAAATGCATATTTTCTGATTTTTCGGTCTGTAAGCCTCAAAGTCTATTTTACTCTTTTCGACAAGGACTAGTTCTTAAGTTGAACTAATGGATTAATGCATGAAATTTGTCGAAGGCTATTTCTTTGCAATATTCTGATACTTCCTAAATAAATATCTGATATTCACCTTATATTTTTAAAAAAACTGTCTATTCTGAGATGATTGTAGAGTCACATGCAGTTGTAAGAAATAATACAGAGTCCTGTTGGACTGTTCATCCAGTTTTCCCCATTGGTAGCATCTTACATTACTGTCGTACAATATCACAATCGGGAAATAGACAGCAGTACAATCTGCCTGCCTTATTCAGATTTCACCAGTTTTATGTGTATGTATGTGTGTATGTGTGTGTAGGATCCCTCATGCCACAACCACCTCCTTCTCTCTCCATCTAACCCCTGGCAACCACTGATCTAGTCTCCATCTCAATAGTGTTATCATTTCAAGAATGTTATACATATGCACCTTATTATTTTTTCCTTCATATGCATGGTGTCTGAAAATGAGAACTACAAGAAAAAGGGCAAAGGATTATCAATATTTACTTCTACATTATTGGGTGTTCTAAAGTTATTTCTGATGTAAAGTTATCACTTTAATGCTCATTAGGTAAATTATTTTTCCTGGGCATAAGTTATAGTTTTCATATACTAAAATATGGAATTACTAAATCTGTATAGTTGGCACATTAAAAAAATGCATGTAATTCAGCTTTCCACTTAAGTATCACCTTTCAGAAAGATGATTTGGATTATTCAAACTAAAGTAGCCCCCAAAAGTAAAGTAGTTACTTTCTGTCTCATTGTCGTCTGATTTTCGTCATAGCACATGGACATTTCATTATCTCTTTATTTTTCTGTCTCTCTCTCTTCACCCTCTTAAAAGATAAGCTCCACAAGAGCAGGGACCTTATTTGTATTTTTCCTCTTGTATTTCCAGTGCCCAGACTGGTACCTATACATAAAACGCTTTATTGAATGAAGTGCATTTCATAGAATAAAAAAGGGTCTGAAAACATATCTTCTAAGCCCGTGTTTTGTGTGTGTGTTATTTTGCTTTGATGATAAATTGTGATTTTTTTCATGGTGCCCTGACTACGCCTGAGTTTTGGTGTATAGCGCTGAAATTTTTGAAAGTTATACCATAATTTAATCAACCAATGGTTTGTTTGGAATATTAAATTCCGGGGAGGTAGAACAGTTCTTCCATACTTCATTCAGGCTTGTTTAAAGTTATCCAGTAGTCTTTTGTGAACCTATAGAACCCTGGAATGTCTACCGCTTGCTTTGTTTTATAGCATCACTGCTAAGAGTTTGGTCTGGTAGCAGATTTCCTGGATTTGAAGCCTGTCTCTATCATTTATTAGCTGTTTGGCCTTGTGCAAATTACCTAACCTCTCTGTACCTTGGTTTCAATCTGTAAAACGGGGTTAATAATAGAACCTATTTTATAGGGTTGTTATAAGAATTAAGCTGGACAGTGTCCTAGAAGTACTCAGACTGGTTCCTGGCACACAAAAGATGTTTAATAAATGTTAGCTATTATTACTCAGCGTGAGAAAGTTAATATCTGTTTTATTCACACATCAAGCAGTTGAAATAATACAATTTGTGGCATACATCTAATCAGATAGATAGTAACATATCATAAGAGTTTTATCTGTAATCAGAAATCGGATTTCAGGTTTATTTCCTCTTATTACATTAGATGATTTCATGAATGTCAAATAGTTTGGAAAGTGCTAAAAGGAAATGAAATCTTAAAGGCCTAGAAACACACTCTCTTGATTGTTGGTTGTAATTCTTGCCTTGAATGAAGGAGGTCACCTCAGAACATAGACTGTTCTTTTGTTGTCCCTGCAAATTATGGTCACCGGTAGGAATTTCCCAGACTTTGGTTAAATCCTTATAGGGAGAGGCAGTCATGAGAAGGATTAGGAAGCTATTGCTGTTTGTTTTTAGCTCCTCTTCAATCCTCCTCTTAGGACCCTCTCTTCGTTCACTCTGTCTCAGATGCCTGGTTTCTGCTTGCTGCCCTCTGGCACCCCATCCTACTAACATTGTCTGTGCCGTCTGCAAATGTTGGTTTGTAAATGATCAGCTGACTCTTTAGACTGAGTTAGTCCCCGTAATATCTTCCTCTGCTGTAATTATAGATTTACAGGAAGTTGCCCAGAAATGTTCAGGGAGTCTGCACCCTTTACCCATCCTCCCCGATATTGTCGTCTTACTTACCTGCGGTATAATATCAATGCCAGGAAATTGACGGTACAGTCCACAGAGCTTATTCTATGCAGTTATTTGTGTGTGTGTGTGTGTGTGTGTGTGTGTGTATGCTTCTACAGAAATTTTTATCACACGTGTAGCTTTGTGTAGCCATCACTGCCATCAAGATACATAAGGCTCCCCGTGCTGCTCCTTTATACTCACGCCCACCTCTCCCCTATCTGTAAGCCCTGGCAACCACTAATTTGTTCTTCCTCTCTATAGTTTTTTATTTCAAAGATGTCATATAAATGGAATCATAAAGTATGTTAATTTTTGAGATTGGCTTTTTTCACTTAGTGTAATTCCCTCCATCAGAGTTTCTTGCATGTATTAATAGTCTGTCCTTTTTGTTGCTGAGTAGTATTCCTTGGTATGGATATACCACAGTTTGTTTAAGTATTCACCCATCGAAGGACATTTGGGTAGTTTCCAGTTTTTGACTGGTATTAATAAAGCTGCTATTAACATTCATGTACAAGTTTCTGTGTAAATATGTTATCATTTCTTTGGGATAAATGCCAAAGAGTGCAATTTCTGGGTTTATGGTTAGTCCATTTTTTGTTTTAAAAGAAACTGCCAATCTATTTTCCAGAGTTTTTGTATCATTTTACATTTCCACCAACACTGTATGAGTGATCTAATTTTTCTGCATCCTCACCAGGATTTGGTATTGTCACTGTTTTTTATTTTAGCCATTCTGATTGGTGACATCAATTCACCTTTCCATAATGGCTGATGATGTTGGTCATCTTTTCCTGTGCTTATTTGCTATTTGTGTATCTTCTTTGGTGAAATGTCTATTCATGTGTTTTGCCCATTTTCTAATTGGATTTTTTTTAATGTTGAGTTTTGAGAGTTCTTTATATATTCTGGATTCAAGTCCTTTGTCAGAGATGTGATTTGCAAGTATTTTCTCATGGTCTGTAATTTGTCTTTTTAATCCTCAACAGGGTCTTTTGCAGAGCAAAATTTTTAATTTTGATGAGGTTAACATCAGTTTTTCCTTTTTATCTGTTTTTTTTTTTTTTTTTGAAAAAACTGACATGCAGTTTGGAGTTTGTTGAACTTCTTGGATCTTTAGGTTTATAGTTTTCATCATGTTTAGAAAAATTTCAGGCGTTATTTCTTTATTTTTTCTGCCTTTCTTTCTCTCCTTTTGATACTCCATTTATATGTATATTAGATGCTTGATGTTGTCGCACAGGTCACTGAAGCTCTGTTTATTTTTCCCTTGGTCCTTTTTTTCCTCTTTGGGCTTCATTTTGGATAAGTCCTATTACTATGCTTTCAAATTAACTGATCTTTTCTTTGGAAGTATCTAATCTGCTGTTAATCCTGTCTGCTCCAGTTACAGAAATTGGTCCTTTTTAGTTTCTTGTAATAAGTATATGTAAATGTTATGAATAAGATCTTAGAGGAACTTTTATGTCATTTTAATGGGTTCTTGTTTGTACTGAATAACTGAATTGCAACTTTTAATTTCAGTTTAGAGTGTTCACAGAAGATTTGAATTAACTGAAATGAATCAGGGCACCTCAGGACAGTGATGGAAAGGATAACTATATTCGTTTTATTAGAGTGATCGTATTGTTTTTGAGAAAAACAAGCCATTTTGCTCTGGCTGGCAATTATTTGTGGTAAAGAAATGCCTTGGAATTACAGATCATTTTTCAATTTTATGGGTATTTCTGTCAGCTGAAAAAAATTGCCAATTTGGGCTTTCCTTGGAAAAAGAGGTGGAAATTGTTAACTTCGTATAGAAGCATCTTTTAGTCAGTAATCGGGTATGTTACTCTGGAAGCAGTGGAATATTGTTTTGAAAAGTTTAGAGTTCTGTAATAGAAGCCCAACCCAAGAATAAGTCGGTCATAGAAAAGGTAGAAAAGTGCTGCCCGTGTGATTCAGCCTCTGAGGCTGGATCAGTTAGTGGGCAGCAGGGCGCTGCCTGCCTGTGCTGTAGATTCTGGGTGTGAAAGGAGTTCAAAGCCCAAAAGATCCAGGGGGGCTCGGTTTTGGGTTTAAAAGGTAGTATGTGGTGTTCTTCATCATGCCCATATTGGGACAGCAAAAAGACTCCCAATATTTCCCACAAAACGTTATCTAGCTCGAGTTCACTGCCTTCTGGTTCCCCCTTGTTCCATTATATGCAGGCATAGCTCCTGTATTTCTGGAAGTGGGAGGACTAACTGGATTGGTGCTGTACTGGGTTGTTATAGCCTAATCCCTGAAGAAGTGTGTTCCTGCTAGGACTCTCTCATTTTTCTTCATAACCTCTTAACTTAGAATTTGCCTCCAACCATAATCTCTTCCAGCTACAAATAATAATAACCAATAATTTTATGTCACTGAACAATGTACCACACAATGTTCTAGATACTTTTCATATGTTGACTCATTTGATCCTCACATCAATCCTATGAGGTAGGTAATATTATTTTTCCTATTTTACGGATGAGGAAACTGAGACAAACATTACACAGCTAGGAAGTGGCACGTGAGCCGTGAACCAGTCTCTGCTCTTAACCCTATTCTCTTATTCCTAGCTTGAATGGATTAGAAATCCCAAGTTAATTTTTATTGTCAGTGTTTTAATCATTGTTTTAACAATGTTGTAAGTTAGCTCTAACTGTATTAGGGACCTCTCAAAGCTTGTTGAGTAATTTCTTTAATTTCCACTAGAGGTCAGTCTATCACTTGGCAATGTAAATATTGTCTGCTTTCTGTTCTTGAAAGTGCAAAATTTCAGGTACAGTCATCCCTCAGTATCTGCGGGGATTGGTTCCGGGACCCCTGTGGATACGAAAATCTGCAGATGCTCAAGTCCCTTATATAAAATGGCATAGTGTTTGCATATAACCTACGCACATCGTCCCGTATACTTTAAATCATCTCTAGATTACTTATAATACCTAATGCAATGTAAATGCTGTGTAAATAGTTGTTATACTGTATTATTTAGGGAACAATGACAAGAAAAAAAATCTGTACGTGTTCAGTACAGACACAACCATCGTAGGCCTTTTATCTGCGGTTGGTTGAATCTGCGGATGTGAAACCTGTGGCTATGGAGGGCCACTGTACACTAAATTAAAGAAGCATGCTATGAGAGAGACTTGGGTAGCAGAATAATTTTTGAATTAGAAACATAATCAAAGAGTCATCTTTATAGTGGCAAAAGCATACGTGTCTATTATAAGACCCAATATTGGCTCAATAGATTGTATTTGCAGAATTTAATCAAGATATCCTGTGAGATGCTACCTGGCATAGAAAAGGCTAATGACCTTGACATTTCTTTATTGCCTCTAAGCTAACCACACGTTAAATATTAAACCAATTTTGGGTTTCTAGTACTCCACATTCCTTTCTTGATTCATTTAATTCAATCAAGGACTTAGAATATACCCTGAGAGTAATGAAACAGTGAAATTATTTAGTGTTCACTAGTAGATACTCTCTGGTAATTTTAAGGCAGTATGGATCTAGGAAATTTTTTTTTAAGTAGCCTAGGGACTTTTACTTCTCAGCTTTCAAGTTTTGGACATAAGAAGGTATTGAATTAAGATGCAGAAACTAAGAGTCTTCATTTAGAAGCAACATTTTGAGGCAACTTGTGTGGTTGTAAAAGAGGAGAGTCATATTTTGGAAGGATCCAATCTAGTTGTTTAGAGAGTCTGGCATGATCCTGACTACAGAGTAATTTCTCAGTTGACCAACCATGTTAGTTTTACGTAAGTAATGGTTCTGGCTACTGTAGGTTAAATAAAGCCCTTTAGGCAGCATTCAAACTAACGGAAACAATGTGACTTGACTTCAGATTTGTCACACTGGCAACATGCAGAAGAGGCCGAGCCAGCGAGGGAAGTTACACAGGAGGGTGGGTCAGCAGAGTCCGTAGGTCTGGGTAGGTAATAAGGTAAATCCAGAGGCTTGTCGGTCGATTGAGGGACAAGTGGGTCCTGTGGATAGAGATAGATGGGATATTGGGGTTCCAGGTAGACAGGTTGCATCTAAGACCTGAGAATTCTTCAAGGGCAGCAGAGAAGAGCAAATGAACACAAAAGTAAGAGTTTACGATTTCTACTTCTAACAATGCCTTTCCCTTATTGAATACTGGCTATGTGTCAGGCACTGTGCTGAGACACTGTGGATATATTACCTCATTTTCTCCTTATAATAATCTTCTGTGGCAGATTCTAATCCCCTTTTACAGACAAGGTGACTGAGGCTCAGAGTTTCAGGAACTTGCCTGGGGTCATATAGCTTGTAAATGGTATAACTGAGATTTGAACCCAGGGCTTTGTGACTCCAGCTATGAAACTCTGCTTCCTGATGCAGGAGGTATTTCTTTTCTGCCCCAGTTTTATGCTGCCTGCAGTGTAGGGATGGTCATAGGCTTACATCCAGTGGGAAATTAATCCCATAGGTAAAGCCCAATTACACCAAAAGTAGAGGGTTGTAGCTTCCAGGGAGGGGAGGGTGGGGATGTTTTTGTTAAAAATGTGAAGTTTCTTAACCTTTGCCTATGAATCACAGTAAAGACCTGCATTCTCCGTGTGGCGGTGATTGGATGGTGGTGGATCTGTCCCTGGTACTTGTCACCACTTTGTTGTTTTTTTCCCTCTCCTAAAATCCACTAATTATCGTACTTGGTGTTCTCTGTTGGCTTGGTTTTTCATAAATGACACTACTGGAGGTGCCCTCTCAAGGACTTTCTAGAGTCTTAATAGGACGAGTAGTGGGCCAACCTGAAAGGAAGTTTAGGGATCACTAATTTGGTCTGTCAGTATACTTTTGTCACTTTATTTTTACACCTGCAGGCAGCAGTGCTTCTGAGACCTTTTAGTCCTTTAAAGATAGCTTTGATCCTAGATCTCTTTCTGCTTGGGATATGTTTTTGAAGGGATGAGGACAGAATGTCAGCTTTCTTCTCCCAAAGGCACCCGTTGCTGAATTTCCCCTATAATCTAGCGCTTTCATCATTTCCTCCATGTTGATGGTGGCACTAGACCTGGGGAATAGCATTTATCTTTTGTTTTTTGACCTAAGTGACTGGTTAATGGTGAAAGGGCCATCAGCTAAGAATGCTTTTAATAAGGCCCTCTTTTTTGTGGTCTAGCCAGGGTTTATCTGTGGCCAACTGCTAAAAGTATTTCTTAAGTTCTCTCACTTTTTTCCTCTGAAGTTGCTTGAAGGTGATACTTAGGAAGAGTACATCCACATGCTGTACAAGGGCAAGCAAATGGAAAGTTCTTCTCTTTATATAGCTTTTAATCTCTTGGGTAAAACTTTGATTTATTTTGACAAAATAATATAGAATTCTTAACCTAGCAGTATCCTGTAACACTGGATCCACAAGTGCCAGAATTCACTTCTAAGCCTTTAGCAGAATTCTATAATTCTGCTATAGTGCCCACTTTCTTCCAAGAGGCTTTTGGGATTGTTTTTAATCCATGAATGCCCAAAGTCAACTCTGTCTCTCACTTGCTATTTCGTAGAGAAGGAAGGCATTCGATGGGGATTTCCCTGCAACCAGATCTATAACCTACTTGCGCCTGCGCCCATTCACTCTTCCTCAGAGAGCTTCCCAGCTGGCTTTCCTGCTTGTTTCCACTCTTGACTCTCTTCCCTCTTGCAACTCAAATCATGTTTTACTAATGCAAACTGATGGTGTGACTCTTAAAACTTATTTATTACTTTGCATTGCTCTTAGGATAAAGCCTCTCATGTTGAATGCAGATTACAGGGCCCTGTAGGAGATGGCCCCTTGCCTACCTCACCATCTTTGACTGACAACAGGGTAGCCCTTCTTCATAGTCCAGCCTTACTGGCCCTCTTTGATTTCCTCAAATCTGCCAAGTTCCCTCCTGGATCCTCCTTTTGGAATGCATTCTTTGCTTTCCCTAGCTAACTGCTTGTTGTCCTTTAGATCTGTGCTCAAGTGTCACTCTTTCAGAGAAATCTCAATGTAGTCCCATCTCTTTTAATTATCAAGTTAATTACGTTATTTTCTACATGTTTTTATTGCCAGAAAGTTCAGTATCTCCTTTTTTTCCCCTTTCTTGAGGAGGATTGTCCCTGAGCTAACATCTGTGCCCATCTTCCTCTATTTTGTATGTGGGATGCCACCACAGCATGGCTTGATGAGCAGCGTGTAGGTTCATACTGGGGATCAGAACTGACAAACCCCAGGCCGCTGAAGTACAGCGCTCAAACTCAACCACTATGCCACTGGGGTGGTCCCCTGTGTCTCCTTTTTGAGGACTCTCCCTGAACTTTGTGTGTTGTCTAAGAACCTGTTGGCTAAGAGGTTCCTGCACCAGGTGGAGAGTGAACTGGAATTCTGGTAAGTACAGTATAGCTGTTGCTGATAAAGACTGTTGCTGTTGAAGACTGATCCTGCACAGCCCAAATGGGCAAATTATCTTTGCATTGTGATGACCTCCCCAAATTGCAGAATATGTCTGTAGTTTACATTCATGTACTCAGTTATTGTTCCTCAAAGCATAATCTTGTGTTATGCTGGCTATAGGCTGGGCTAGAGTGACCCTTCCTTCATAAACCCTTGGGCTGAGTTGAGCTTGGTCACCAACTTAGACAGCTCCTGCCTAGAAAGTAGTCTTTTGGTGACATTTGCATCCCTTCTTGCCAGAAGACTTGGGTCAGGGCCATGTCAGGTTTAACCCAACAGGTTTCCCTAACTTTGCTTCCCAAGGAATACTCCCAGAAGCGCTATGGACTTTGCATTCCAAGAAAAAGGTAGTTATTTTTAGGTTGTACACCTAAGAAAGGTCCTATTGTACCCAGATGTAGGGTACTTACTCATCTTGCAGTCTGTCACTAGGGAGGCAACTTAAGTGACTCATCACAAAAGAAAGAAAATTAGCTTCAAGGAGACTTGCCTCTCCCCATGCTGAGAAGCACCTCAGAGATTTTCTAGCTAAAATAATTTAATCCATACCTCTTGGGCACGCTGTTTAATCTCTGTTTCAATAACCACCCATTTACCCCCTTATTGATATATTATCCTTGTGATTATTTGTTTAAATGTCTATCTTTCTATTAAACATTTGTTTAAATGTCTATAATATAAACTCCAAGAGGGTAGGAACACTGCTGCCTTCTTATTGATGTATCTCAGTGCCCTGCAAAGTGCCTTGCACATTCATAGTTGACATTCCATGCATATTTGATGAGTGAATGGATTGTAAGTTTTCCAAAGTAGAATTTTAATAGTAACTATTACTTCTAAAAATTCAGAAGGTATTTAGAAAAGTAAAGGCATGTTAACCATATTCCCTGTCATGGAACTAGTTAAAACTTAACAAATAGAATGAAAAACAAACACAAAAATTCCATGAAACTAGGAAATGGTTCAGTTCCAGGCTAGACTGGTATCTAAGAAGTAAGGTGAAATATGGATCAAATCTAGGGAGGATGCTAAAAACTGATTCACGCTTCTCTAGATTGTAAACACAGTGCAGACTTCACTGAAAGTAAGTGCAGGGCTGTGAGCACGCTACCCTGTAAGGTTTGGGAGTTGGGATAGGCCATGTGAAAAATTGGAAAATCCCCGAGGGAGCCAGTTCCATATCTCAGAATAGAGGGAGAGGTGAGGCTAAGGGAACAGTATCTTTTTATACTTGACCTCTAACCTATAATGAAGTGAGGGGGAAGCAAGAGGAAGAAAGGACAAGGAGCTTTGCAGAAGTTGACCAGAACGAAATGAACAGAAATGAATAAGCAGTAAGTTGGCAAATCAAAGTTGGCTAAACTGCTTTACTCTCGGCTTACGGATGAGGCGCACACCAGATTAAGAGTTATTTGGGGGGACAGAAATTCCAGAAAAATACATCTGTATTCACTCGAAATATTTGGAGGGAACATAGGATTTTTAAAAATTGGAATTGAGGAGAGCAAGGCAATCCATCTCTGGTGGTGAGGATCATGACATGTGAGGCTCTGGAGCTGTTGGGAGCGATGGTCCCTGCCTCGTGAAGGAAGTTGGTCTGTCTGTAGTAAGAGCCAAGTCAACACATAGAAGCGGAACCAAAAGACAAGAGAGAGACAGTCCTAGTTGAGATAAACAGGCCTGGTGGTGGTGGTGTTCAAGTCTGTGGTTCTGGTTATCCCTGAGGTCCGGCTGCTCTCATGCATTTCCTAGAATTATGTCAGGCACTCCAGTGTCCTTCCAATACATTCCTTTTATCTAAGCTAGTTCGAGCAAGGTTCCCACCATAGGCTTGCAACTAAAATGTCTGTCTAACACAATATAGATAATAAAGACAGGCAGGAAAGATCCAACATATGTTTTATTGGTGTGCCTGACAAAGAGAGCAGAACAAATGGACAGAAAAATTTTAGATATGTAATGGAGAAAAAAAAGCTTCAGAGATTAAGGAAATTTATAATTTGTAGATCAAAAGGGCACAGAGGTCTAGGAAAAACTGAAACAGAATGATCACTACCAAGTGAGCGTATAATAGTAAAGTTAGTGTGCTTCAAGGTTAAGAAAACAATAGTTTTTTCTTTTCTTTTTCTTTCTTTCTTTTTTTTTGTTGAGGAAGATTAGCCCTGAGCTAACATCTGTGCCCATCTTCCCTACTTTATATGTGGGTTGCCGCCACAGCATGACTGACAAGTGGTGTAGGTCTGCGCCGGGATCCAAACCCACAAACCCAGGCCGCCAAAGCAGAGCGTACTGAATTTAACCACTAGGCCACAGGGCCGGCCCCAAGAAAAGAATCTTAAAGGCATCCAGGCAGAAAAAGCAAGTCACCCGTAGGGAGAAATCAGACTGGCTTCCGACATCCTGGTGGCAGTCATAGCCAGGAGGTAGTGGAGCAGATCTCCAGAGCTTTGGGTGAGGTCTGCGTGGGCAGACTTAATACCTTCAAGCTGTGGTTTATGTATAAAGGTATCAAACAGTATTCTCAAACATTCAAGGACCTCATTCCTGAAAAATTGCTGCATTAATAGAATTGGTCATCTAAGTGATAAATAAGGAAAAAGAACTTGCAGATGGAGAAGCAGATATATGAAAGCATTGGCAGGGCATGTGGAACCCCTTAAATAGAGACCTAAGTTAAATCTAAATAATTGTGTGTATTATGAAAACAGAAGAAAATGTGAAGGCTGTACAATTAATAATGAAAAAAAGAATTATATAACAAATATAAGGCAGAGAAGATAGAAGAGGTATGTGTAAGTGTGTAAAATCCTCATTTTTCTTAGTGAAAAGAAAGTTAGTAGACATAACCTAAAGTTGATAAGTCGACTGGTCTGAGTTGAAATCTTGGCACTGCCACATATCAGCTGTGTAAGCTTGGATAAGCTCGAACCTCATCTATAGTCACAGAATCTTCATCTGTATCATGGAGACAATGACACTGCCCACCCACTAAAGTTGTTCTGAGGATTAAATGCAATAATGTATGTGAAGTGCTCAGAACAGTGCCTGGCCTAGAGTAAGCATTCAATAAAAATTATCTATTGTTATTATTATTTTAGGAAGAGAACACAGGCATATAGTTTTATAATCTCAGGAAAGAGAAGGTCTTTCTAAGCATAACTCTAAACCCAGAGACCATAAAGGAAAAGATTAATAATTTGACTTCATAAAAAGTCAAGCCTTTTGCATGGCAAAATCACCATGATAAGAATCAATGAACAAATACTCAAGTGGGGAAGAATAATTGCAATCTGTTTGACAGAAGGAGGATTGATGTACTGTTAATATTCAGGGATCACTGATAAGTCAACAAGAAAATATGAGCAGCCAATGTAAAAATGGGTAATTGATGTGAGCAAACATTTTAAGAAACATAAAAATAGTAAAAATTTGAAAAAATACTTAACCTCACTTATAGTTAAAAAGGTAGAAATTAAAATGAGGTGCCATTTTCCATTTATCAAATTGGCGAAGATGAAAAAGTTTGAAAATATCTAATGATGGAGAGGGTGTGGTGAAATAGGCATTCACATATCTTTTCTTGAGGGCGATTTGGCATTGGTCAAAATTATAAACGCTCATACATTTTCTCTCTGCAATGCTACTTCTAAGAATATATTTTACCTCACTCTGGTCAGAATGGCTATAATTAACAAGACAGGAAACAACAAGTGTGGGAGAGGGAGTGTTGTTGGTGGGAGTGCAAACTGGTACAGCCACTATGGAAAGCAGTATGGAGTATCCTCAGAAAATTAAGAATAGATCTGCCATATGATCCAGCTATCCCACTGCTGGGTATTTATCCAAAGAACTTAAAAATGCAAAGGCATAAAGATGCATGCACCCCTTTGTTCACTGCAGCACTATACACAATAGCCAAGACTTGGAAGCAACCTAGGTGCCCATCAGGGGACGAATGGATAAAGAAGATGTGGTATATATATACAATGGACTACTACTCAGCCATAAGAAGGGATGAAATCCGGCCATTTATGACAACGTGGATGGTCCTTGAGGGTAATATGCTGAGTGAAATAAGTCAGAGGGAGAAAGTCAAATACCGTATGACCTCACTCCTAAGTAGAAGATAAAAACAACGACAAACAAACACATAGCAATGGAGATTGGATTGGTGGTTACTGTGGGGGAAGGGGGGAGGGCAAAAGGGGTGATTAGGTTCACATGTGAGGGGATGGACTATAATTAGTTTTGGGGTGGTGAACATGATGTAATCTACACAGAATTTGAAATATATTATGATGTACATCTGAAAGCTATATATTGTTATAATCCAATGTTACTGCAATTAAAAAAAAGAAAAAGAATATATTTTAGAAATATATTTATCTTAAGATACAAAGATATATGTCAAAGGATGTTGTTTACAGCACTGCTTGTAATAGAAACAATTTGAAAGTGATATATTTGACTATTGATATGAGTTTGTTAAGTTATTTAAGGTGCTTATATACCTTAGAATATTATATAGCCATTAAAGCAAAAGGAGTATAAGTGTGTGTACTGATAATGGGAAAATGGCCAGGCTATAATCTTTAGGGAAAAAAGCAAGTTACATGAGAATAGATATAGTATGATCTTATTTATCAAAAATAATACAGAATTTATTCTTATATAAGTGTGTAGAAAATTTCTAGAATGTTATGCAAGAACTGTTAAAAGTATTTGTCTACAGGGTGGAGAATGGAGATGCTGTGGACTTCTATTTTCATTTTATATCCTCTGGACTCTTCCAATTTCTATTACAGCAATCATCTTTTAATTTTATAGTAATTAAAAACAAACAAAAATAATCTTCAATTGATGGTGACTGGTGAATGTTGCTTTTGAAGATAGAATTTTCTATTTTGGGTAAATAGCAAAATAAATCAAGTAAGTTCAACTAATGTTTATTCAACAAAAATTAGGTAAGCCCCTACTTTTCATCAAGCGCTGGACTGAGCACTCTTGATGCTTACAAGCCTGTGGAACAGACAAGGCACGATACATGCTGTAAATAGAGGTTTAGACATTTCTCCTAGAGGTTGGATTTTCCTAATTAAAACCAGATGAAGTGGGATTTGCAAAATTTGGTTGCACAAACACCCCCAAATGAGTGATGGAAATCATATCTTTTTGTTGCAGGTGCTCCATTGTAGCTCAACATTTCCGGGGTTAAGCCAACTCCTCTGGTTCCTCCCTGACAGTTGGTTAGGCCTTCCTAGTTCACAGATACTAACGAATTGGGTGATTTTTCTACATTAAAATTTTACAAAGGGCTGCGTCTTGGAATAAGTCCCAAATGCCACATGTTGAACTCCTTTGGACTTCTCTAGAGCTCTATGACTTAAGGTTCATTATATTGCTAATCTTCTCTACGTTTATTATTATGTGAAGAAAACTGTGTACCAAATTTGTGGTGTGAAGTACAAAGATACAAGCAGCATGTGATCGAAAGCCATATATTTATTATTTGGGAATGAATTATTTGTGAAGAAGCCTAGCCATTTTTCTTTGAGGCTTCTGTCTACTCCAGCGATGATTTAGGTTAACATGAAATCTTTCATGTTGAAGTTCTTCTTGAGGTTCTAACATGATGTGCATGGAGCAAGGAGTCACAGCAAGTGTAGAATCACCTTCTTTACATCTGACTTGCAGTGCTTACCCTGTCCTCTGATTCTGTTCCTTATTCCAGTTCTCTAGTGGTTGCGTTATGAATTATTTCTGTAAAAATATGAGAAGTAAGAATGTATATTTTGGCTTGCATATTTGGCTTAAGGTTTTCTTTGTGGAAGTATAGACTTTTGTTCTGATTTTAGAAGATAGGAATTTGTTGAAATTTAAGATTTCTTTTAACTTTCCCTTTGAAAGAAAATATCTTTGCCGGTATATGTTTAGCAAAGAAGGGCGTTACAGTGGTGACTTAAAATCTGTTCTTCTCTTCTTTGTTCATTCATTCTTCATAGAACAAATACTTGTGAAGTGCCTACTGTGTGTTGTACTGTTTCAGGCTCTGGAGAATATGTTGATGAGCAAAAATAATACTGTCTGTCTGCTCACAGTCTGGTGGGGGAGAGAGACTTTATTCAATTACTGGCCGAAATATATAATTATAAATTGTGATAAGTGCAATGAAGAAAAAGCACAAATTCCTTTGAAAGAGAAAAACTAGGGAGACTTAATTTGGATAAGTGATTAAAAAAGGCCTTTCTGAAGAAGTGACATTTAAACTGAGACCTGCCGGATAAGGAGTTTACCGGAAGGGAAAGGGGGTGGACGGATTTCCAGGCAGAGACAAGAGGTTTTGTGATATCATTTTATCGTACTTATGACCTTTTTAGCTGCTTATATAATTAGGTACTAGTCTATGAGCAAGACAGTTTATAGAGCTGTGTTACTGAAAAGATGCATATAAATTACATTTTTATAAATGAATTCCTGAATTCCTGCGGGCTTACATTACACTCTGTGTGCCATATCATCTGCATTTGATTGATCTGCAGTTACTTCAATTACTGCTAGACTGATCTTCCTAAAGAACAACTTGGATGATGCTTTTTCCTGCTCAGAAATCTCTACCAGCTCCCCAATTACCCGATAAAGTCCAGACTTCTCAACTTCATGGTCAAGCCCTCCCAAATGGTCTCAATCTCTTACTTCATCTTCAGTTACTCCTCTTTCTGCAGTACTCTCCGTTAGCCAACGGAATTTCTGACTGAGCATGGATGCTTTCCCATGTGTCCACCTTCACTTGCAATCTGTTTGCCTCCTTCTAAGAGTGTCCAAATCCCATGTGTATTTCCAGGCCCTTCTCAACAGTTCCCATCTAATCTCGATGTCTTCTCTGATCACCTCAGCTAGAAGTCACTTCTTTTTCGTCTGACTTATGACATTTTATTTTTACTGCTCTTGAGGCACTTCTCCCTGCTTATTTTATTTTGAAGTTATTTCTAGGTATGTCTTATCTTCTCACCTAGACTTGGAAGCTTCTTGAGGCCAAAGCCTGTGATGGATAAGCCTTTGCTTCTCTCACTGTGCCTAACACAGTCCCTGGCATATGGTAGGCTGGAAATAAAAATTTTTGGAAGGAATTTATAAGTTAATTGTTGGTTGCTAGATTGCCCTTAAAAAGTAGTTATTGATCTCTAAACACATGCATCAAGGGACTGATATATACAAAAATCCTTTGTAACGTTAGCAATCCTAAATTCAGGTTTTCTAACAAAGGGATACCACTTGCTTGTGATGTTTGTATGTCTCTTCCCACATTTCAATGACATTGATTCACAGAGATTATTTTAGATTCATAAATGGTGCTGTCATTTCCATTTTTGCCTCTCTTTTGAAGGTTTGCATGCTCGTTTAGCCGTAAAAATGAATGAAAAGAACAAATCGGCACCCTCTCTGGTTATTGATACCCAGCGGGGAGAAATAGATTTGAAAGCATGTCTAGGTAATGTACTTATTTTGATTGTTTTGAGTTTTCCAAGTGCATGGGGATTTAAATGAGTTTGGCATAATCCCACATAGAATTTCCTTATTCACTGGTTCATTTGGATTTATACTTCTGGTAGACAACTTCCTATTGATAAGTTTTTATTAAAACCTATTTCCCTTTGAGAAGTTGTACCCTTTACCTCTGTCTGAATAAACATTTGAACAGCTATTAGATTGCTCCTCAATTTATGACTTTAGGACCATGTCATGGCTTGGGTTGATGTAATTCTCAGGATTTTTTTTTAATTGGAATAACGTTATCTCAGGCAATTTTTAAATATACAGGACAATGATATATTTCTCATAGAAACATTTGTCTCCAAGGACAACTAAAACAAAGTATAGTTGCAGAATAATGTGTAAATATTTATGATTGATTTAGTATTTGTAATTCATTTAACATTGTTGTTTTGGCTAGAAGCATTTCTTTATGAGTTTCTTTCAGTTATATTCACTTTTCCCCCGTATATACGTGGTAAGTTCTTTAAAGAGAAATCATTTAGGAATTCCGTATCTTTATGATTAGCTCTGTTGTTCTTAAAATTTAGCCCTGGAATAATATATGATTCTATATAAATTAATGAATACATGTGAATTATCAGAGGCTCTTTTTCTTTGAATATATCATTTACTTTTCTTATAAAATTATTATGTATATAGTAAAAAATCGAAAAATTTGACAGTTATAAGGAAAAATTAAAATGTATTCATAATTCTTCTTTTCACAGACATCATCATTCTAGATATTTGTTCATAAAAATCAGTCTTTAGCTAGTTAACAGTTAAGGATACATATAAATCTGGATAAAAACATAAAAATCTGATTTCCTCTCTGGAGGCCGTTTTCATATTAGATTAAATTGGGGACCTTAGAGTTTTAAAAATTTCTTTAAGATTCTTTTGATCTGGAAATTGTGAATTAGTATTTAGGAAGATCACCTGGGCCTTTTAACCTTTTCTAATTACATTGTTCACATGATGAGTGTTTTCTAAAGACTATTTATTTTAGTTATTTAATCTTGGCGTATAAATGTGAAATACCTTGGTTCATCAACAAACGTGGTTAAATAAAATAATAGTGTTTTAATTCCCATACTTAAAAATGATATATTTTTGAGCTCTTAATCACTTTTGAAAATGTTTTCATCTGCTAATTTGAATGACAATTAAATGGTCAATATAGTGTCCCTCTTTTGGATTCCTTGGAATCATGTCATAGGGCAAGATTCTTGATAGACCTGGCTTTCACTTGGTCATTTTTGACACCATGGGGGAGTCTGATGAATGAGTAGATAAAGATCTTGAGAATAGAAATAGTGTGTGTATTAGGCAGCATCAAATTGACGGAGGTAATAAGCTATAAAAACTGGGAACTAAATTGTTTCATTTAGGATTCATTCATTTATTCAGCAGATATTTGTTCATCGTTCCAGCACGTTTGGTCGTATGCTTGGTATTGTTTTAGATCTGGGTTTCCCGTCCTTGGCGCTATTGACATTTTGGGTGGATAATTCTCTGTTTGGGGCCTGTTGCATTCATTGTAGATGTTTAGCAGCATACTTGGCTTCTACCCTCTAGATCCTAGTAGCACTCCCCCAGTTGTGACAACTAAAAATGTCCCTAGACATTGCCAAGTGTCCCCTGGGAGGCAAAATCACCTCTGGTTGAGAACCGCTGTTTTAGATGAACATTTGAAAAGCTGTTTCCATATTTCAAGTGTTGTTCATGTTCCATGTGCTTTGGTCTTTCAATATTTCCTGGGTAGTGCCCTATCTGAAAAAATGGCTTAGGTTTTATAATGGAATATGGAACTAGCCGTATTAACTATAGGAATACTGAAATAAAACCCTCACATTTTAAAATTAACAGTCAGTTTAATCATGATTCTATAGCATTTATGACATCTTGGATCAAAGAATCTACTTTTGCTTGATCTTTTGAAAAGTACTTTGTACCTAAGAACAAATTCTTACAAAGAAACCTTCTAATGCTTGTTAGTTTTCCTTTTTAAGAATGGTCCTATTCATCTTTTGTTTTAAAGGCTCTGTAACTTATTGGTACTGCATAAAAATTCCATTATTATAGAGACTGTTCTCTTTGCTTCTCTGCTGCATCCTTTTCTGAAGTTATGAGAGATGTGAAACATATTCTGGAAATTCATTCAAAGCTTTAAAACTTATTATATCCAGGAGAGACAGATTTAAAATTACTGAGGTTTCTAGTCAAAGTACTTCAAGCAGAAATCCATACTCCATTAGGCTCTCTAACATTGTGACCTTAATTTTCCAGATATTTTGCCCTTTAAATTGAAAGCAGTGTTTGAATATTATTTAAGTCTTCTGGAGGGGCTTGTAATATCACAGACTTAAGTTGTGAAACATTTGAAACAAATGAAAAGTAAAATAGCAACTGACTAAGACCATGTTATTTTATATATTTTTTATTTCAAAATATCCAATGATGAAAAGATATGCATGGAACATACTTAATGCACTGAAGTTGGTGAAAAAAGCTATTTAGTACAGAGTTATTCATACTGTTACTTGAGCAGGGTTTCTTTCATGGGTTCTTTCTTGGCATCACCTAAAGAGTTTCTCATTAGGAGTAGTTGTTAATTTCTCTGAAGTTAGGAAATTTACTTTGTATAAAACTATGGTCTGGATGAAATGAAAATCTACTTGGACAATAGCTACTGAGTTATCTTGCTTCAGCAGATGAAGCAGAAATGTAAAGCTGTATTATACCACTGAGTCAAGAAACTGAGAACTGTTTAAGAAAAAAAACCCTCTCTGTGGAAAAGGAGAGATGGAAAAATCTCTTGTTCTTTCATTAGTAAACTAGGTCAGTTTTTAAATAATATGCTTGTTGAGAAATGTACACATTTCTCAAATAATTGATATAATTTAATCCAGTTCCTATCTTGAAGGTATAAAACTGAACTGAATGCTTTAGGGGCCCTTAATTGCTTCATCTATTTTCCATTGTAAAATGTTGTTTAGGATCTAAATTGATCATATAATGTTTTCTTTAGTTTGTGGCTCACTGAAGGATGCTACATCAAATATTCTTTATTAATCTATAGAAGCTTAAAATTTATATTACCCTCTGTTTGTGTATTATTGCTTTAGTTACGAGTTAGCTATTAAGGGGATATATGGTAACCTCCCTGAGTTCCTTTACACGTATTCTGTTAGTTAAATACCGAATAAATCACATGACTATGTTAATGCCAAGTAATTATTGCATGAGTTGCCAGGGGGCATTCTTTAACCTAAAGAAGACATTGTTGGTGGAGTCTCCAAATCTTTTGTTGTCCTGTTGCAGTCCAGAACTAGGGTAGTTTGCCCTTTTTGGTATTGACATTTTATGGGTGTTCCTTGCTTTAGGCTAAGGGTGAAAAGATTCTTGCCCGTTTGTAGGATGCAGCCTGTTTTTGCTGAGAGTTTTGTTCGATGAGTCTCCAGGTCAGTTTTTAATCTCCACGTGGGCCAGCTGTCTTACTCCTTCACCTTATTCACTGATAGACTGTCTCCCAAATGATTATTCATGGCCTCATCAGCCCAGCACAAGAGAGATCCATCCTCTTCGCTGAGAGAACAACTTTTAAGATGCAGCACAGTGTCCAGAAATTGCTATCAAGCCCCTGGAGGACTTATCAATATAAGAATGCCTTTTCTGTAAACTTCCCAAATCCTTCAGTAGTGAAATCCTTTTGGCTGGATCTGACATTTCTTGGATAGAGTTGAACGTCAAAGGAAGAACAGATTCTGGACTACTCTTAAAGTTATTCATCCCAGTTTATATCATCAGTATAATTGGAAACATTCCTCTTAGCTTTTATATACCTTCCTGTTGTCAGAATGGTTAATTGGCCAGACAGCATGATTCGTTGTCCCATAATTATCAACTGAAATAGTTCCTGACTCCTGACTTTTAGGGGCCCTTCTGTTAGGAGATTACAGCTCTAGATTCTTCCCCTCTTTAGCACCTCCTAAAAGGAGTAGACCTTCTGCTCCTCTTTCAAAGTCTGTAGAGACATGCATATGTGTTTGTTCATTCATTCATTCAGCATTTGTTGAACACTAGACATTAGTGCAGGACCCATCTTGTCATTTTGGGTCACTCTGCAATTTTCATGGGAAACTGCATATGTTCCTGAGCTATTTTTTTTTTCCAAAAAAAATTCTTGCTATTAGCTTTTTTCGTTAGTTAGTGGCAACAAAGTAATTTATAAAATTATACTTACGACTACTCAAATGACAAGGTTCACCCTTAGTAGAACACCTTAGCATAGAAATAGAAGATATAAAGAACAACCGAATGAAATTTTAGTACTGAAAAATACAACAATTGAAATAAAAAACTCACTAGTGTTTAGATTTAGGCTTGACTAAGTTCTAGTTCAATTGTTAAAAAATAAGACTTCGCAAGTGGGGCTGCGTGTGTCTGTTGTATTGCATCATGAGCGTCGCATCGTGTCATCAAACACATAGTGTCTGGTTGTCCCACTTTCCGTGAAGCTAATATTGCTCCATGGGTTCAGGTGGTATCAGCCCGAACCCCCCACTGTGAATTTCTCCCGCCCACTTTTCTTCTCTTTATTCTTGATGTTCTGAAAGTTTGTTTATTGATGTGGACCCTTTTTCATTAATTTTGCTGTGAAATTTGTGGTTCTTTCAGGTTTAGGGATGAGTTTCCATATTCTCCTCTTCCCAGAGACCTTTCTAAGGTGCTTAGAGGATTCCATCATCCCAGGGAAATATTTGCACTCTCCTCATTCCTAAATGTTTTGTTTAGTTTTGTACATTTTCTCAGAGACACCGAGTGTGCAGGGTCCTTTCAAAGGCAACCTCTTCATTGTCCTTGGCCTCCTAAGATCAATAGGACTTACAGAGATAGACTTGCCTCTCTGAGTATCGCAGTTATCTAATAATAGCAATTTCATTTTGGTAGATTGTGTGTCGCTCAAAACAGTAGAGTGCCCACTGGAACAACAGATCCCCTAATTGTTTTCAATGGATGCTGATTGAATATGTTACAAAGTTGTATATCGCCATTTCTCGTGCCTTAGAGCAGTCGCTTTCAAACATTTTGACCCTACACACATACACACGCACACTCACACACGCACCTGAAGCAAGTTTGAAGAAGTAACACCTTTATGACAAGTGTTATCCTCTCATATTTTCTATTCTGTTTAATTTTAGAATGTTGTTCCCCAGCAATGACCTACAGTTTGTAAATCATTGCAGCTGTGGTTCTTAATATTTTTGGGGGTATAGTAGATTGTGGACCTTTTTGGCACTCTGATGAAAGTACTGGAATCTCTTCTCAGAAAAATGCACATATACACACTTTTACATACATTTTCAGGAGATTCACACTCTTTAAGCATATTCATGTACTCCCTAGTTCTAGAAGCTTCTATGCTAGGTAAAATTTGGAATTATCAGCATGCCTGGACAAATATCTGCATGGCAGATATTCTGGCCTTCCTCCCTTCCTCTTGCTGAGTATTATTAATACAGGGTTGTAGACCAGAGAAACCATGTAATAAATAAAAGTTTATCTTGCATATCAAGGATAAAAGTCTCAGAGGATCCTATTCTTCTTGGATATTTAGTTGTCTTTATAGTCTTTAAAGTCAGTGCATGAGGAACTGGGAGAGACAAACACTTGCTTCTGATATGTCGAGAGCCGTTGTGTCCTTGCCGAGCTGCTCCTTTGCTAGGACCTTAGCGCATCACTCCCTTAGCAACTGCAGGCTGATTCCCCAGCCATCTTCCTTCTAGTGGAGAAACTTATTTATTACCAGTCACTTTCCCCAACTGTTCTTTATAACCACCATCTGGTAATTAGAAGGGAGCCGCAGCTTTGTTGTGTGAGCTTCTGCCTTCCCTCTCTTTCACCTATCATGCTTTCTGTCCTTCTTTCCACAAATATTTATTGAGTTCTTTCTAGGCTTTAATGTGAGGAATAGCACAATGATGAGAAAGACTCCATGTCTTGGTGTGTCTGGCAGACCCTTGCTTCGTTCTTCGAGGCCCTCTGCTCTGTGGTTACTTCTCCTGTGCCACCAGCCTTGGGCTCCAGGCAGCCTGGGGCTTACTTCCTGCTTTACTGGGCTTTAGTATTTAACTGTTTCTTGCCCACATTGGAAATTTTCATCTGCACTTTTTCTTCTGTCCAGAACAATAAATATATACATATATTTTCTTACACAAGTTTTCTTTTGCCTAGAACAACAAATGCATTTTTTCCTTTTAAATAATAACGCAAACATGCAAATCTTAAAACATCATTTCTCTTCTTGATATGTCCTGGGTCACTATTTTGGAAATAACATCACGGGAAAATGGTGTTAATGTGCAAAAATCACTCCCAAAGTTGAGAGTTAGTATCTTTGAAAGATGTCTTAATAATGGGGACATTTTCAACTGATAAAATATAGGCTCATAGTGTTTGAAACATTATTAGTATTCTTTCAAGAGCAGACATCAATCTCAGAAATCTTATGTACAAACATGACAAAATTGGTCTGTATTACACTCTGATAAAATCACAAAATGATTTTATTTTCTTCACTTTTTTATGAATGTGAAATATTTGCATATTATTACAATAACTTCCACAGCAGTTGAAACAAAATCTGATGCATTGTTAATGGTGTAGTTAAAAATGTGTGCATTACATCCATATTTTGTTGCAGTTTTCCAATAGTTTTTTTGAAAAGATTCTTAAACCTTGTATATTTTACAGTCAGGCTCAGCAAGTAGACACTATACACACTGCAGGTTACCTCTTTCAGTGCCCATGGTAGGCATCTCTAATCCATCATAGCATTCATTCTCACTGGGTTTGGACAGCCTCACATCCTCTTCAATATAGTGATCCAGGTTGTTGCTAACTGAGTGTAGACAGCATGTGAGATGAAAGCTATTTGCCATATTAGTTTTGTACCTTAACCGTTAGTGTTAACAGAAGATACCAGAAGTCTGCTGAAATTTGGAAAACGGAAAATATAATGAAGTAGAATAATGTAGTGGTTTAGGCAAAGGTTGGCAGACTTTTTTGGCAAAGGGCCAGGTGGTGTTTTAGGCTTTGAGTCACACAGTCTCTGTTGTACCTGCTCAACTCTGCCGTTGTAGTGCGAGAGCAGACATAGACAATGTGTAAATGAATGAACATGGCTGTATTCCAATAAAACTTTCTTTATAAAAACAAGCAGCAAGCCAGATTTGGTCAACAAGCCATAGTTTACTAACCTCTGGTTTAAATCCCTGCTACTCAAAATGTATTCTGTGGACAAGCAATATGAATATCACCTGTATGCTTGTTAGAAATGCAGATCCTCGTTAGACACTCTAAACTTACTGTATCAGAGTTTTTGGGGATGGGGGCAATCTGCACGTTTGCTAGCTGGCAAGGTGATTCTGATGCTTATTCAAATTTGAGAGCCCCTAGTTTAAATAACATGGCACTTCCCTTCTTTAAAAGTTACATAGAACTCAGCTAGGAAACTATCTGATGCATTTAGTTAATGGCTGGTCTTTAATCACTCTTCCTATTTCTTCTATGGTATTTGATCTATTTAAGCTTTCTGCTTCTTCTTGGGTCATGTTTGGGAATTCACGTTTTCTAGAAAATTACCTATTTCCTCTAGGCTTCAGATTTGTTGCTGTGATGGTTTTAAAACATGTCTGCAAATTTTTGACATTCCTATCAAGACATGGATTTGTGTTCATTCCCTTTCGATCTAGGCAGGCTTATGACTGCTTCAACCAATGGAGTATGGCAGAAGTGATACTCTGTAACTTCCAAGGCTAGTTCAGAAAAGGCCATGCAGCTTTTACCCAGTTCTCAGGGATACTCACTCTAGGGAAATCTGCTGCCATGTAAGAAGTCTGATTACTCTGAGGCCGCCATGCTGGAGGGCCCATGTGTAGGTTCCCAGCTATCAGCTAGCATCTGTTGCCAGCCACTTGAGTGAGCCATCTTGAACGTGGTCTCATTAAACCTTCAGATGACTGCAACTCAGCTGGTATCTCAGTGCAGTCGCATGAAAGACTCTAGCCTACATGAACCTTTCCTGACTTCCTGACTGATAAAATCTGTGAGCATAATAAAATAATTGTTATTTTAAGCTACTAAATTTTGGAGTAGTTTGTTATGCAGCGATTGTAGCTGGGAAAGTTACCTTAGAATTGCAAGCACTATTGTTTTATAATTATCTTAATGTCTTTCTTATCTGGGCTTATGATTTCTTTTATACTCCTAATCTTATATGTATTTTCCTCTCAATTTTCTTTAATTAGAATTGAGGGGGTTTTATTTATTTTATTAATCATGTCAGAGAATCAGTTTTTAGATTTATTCATTCTACTATTTGAGATATTTCTCTTCCATTAATTGAAGTTTTACCTTTATTCATTTTTTCTTTCTAGTTTCTGTTTTTTAACTGTTCTTTTCCTGATTGCTAAAGGTGAGCACTAGGTTAATTTCATTTGTCATCTTTTGTAAGAAGTACATTTGGAGGTGTAAGATTTCTTCTGAGTACAGCTTTCAGTGTGTCCCGTAAATTTGTTAGGAAACATTTTCCTCTTCCTAGTTTTCTGGAGAGTTTGTAATTTCAGTTTTGATCTTCTTTTTATCAAAGCATTTTGGAAAGTGTTTCTCAATTCCGAAAAGTTAAGTTTTTCTTTCTTCTTGGGAGGGGGTCTTCCATTTTTCCAACATGTATAAGTACATATTTCTCTACTCCTACAAGAAAACAAAATTCCAGCTATTCTCCCCAACGTGACCCTGTCTTCTTCCCTTACCAGTAAGTTTGCTTCTTATTCAGAGCGCTCTTACCTCCTGAGTGCCCACATGGTGCTGTAAATGCTTTTGCTTCTGCTGTCTCCCTGTGCCTGACCTTCCCAAACTTAAGTTGCTTTAGGAATATTTGTTTCAGACGATGATTAGGTTTTTATTCCTTATTTAGTGCTGATATTATGCATTCTTATTCTCTCTCAGTATCCTGTGTATCACTGCCCACATTCTGGTCTCCATAGATGCACGGCTTTCCTCCATCCTAAGGAGCAGGCAGGACTTAGCACACCTTTTCAGCCCCCACAGCCCCCAGCCTCAGGACCTACTGGAAAATGCTTAATAAATAATAGGCTTATTTTAACTCTACCCCTGTTTTATTTGGGTGTATTTTCATGGCCCAAATGTTCTGTTTGGAGTGTTGATTTCATTGAACATTTTGGAGAGAAATAATGCTACACATATAAAGTCACAGAATGGAAGTCAACTGCAGTTACATGGAAAGTTTTCTTTAAAAATGTCTCTTCCTATATATTTCCCCCAAAAGATAAGATTTAATAACTGAGCCCTTATCCTTTAAATGAGAAGTATACTGAATGTAGATCAGATTATGCCATTTAGTTTGAATATGTTGTAGTAAGTGGTATTTAGAATTGCTAAGGATCTTGATGATCATTCATTTTAAGCTCCTGTTTAGGGAGAAATCCGTTCTCCGCATTTCCCAACCTCCTGTGTAGAAACTTCTGCCTTCTTAGGGAGTTAAGCGGATTTTCTTTCCTGCTGCCTTGAGATAAAATGCTTTCCTGTGTTTTAAGTAACATTTTTAAGTATCCTGTTAAGATATTTTGTTTTCTTGTTTCAAGGGTATATCAACTATTGGTTGATATAGTTAAACATGATCTAAACTTTGGTAAACCACAATTTGGGATTGATAAATTAGAGTTTTTGATTACCCATGTTGGAAAAGCTTACTCTTTCCATCCTGTACTTTATACCTCTGTTTTCTGCCTTGCGCTGAAATTGCTTGTGTATGTGCCATATTATTTCCTTTTAGATCGAAAGGATCAAGGACCTTACTATTTATTTCCTCCATAGGGTCCATAATTCCTTGCATATAGTAGGAGCTTGACCAATATTATTAAATAAATAATTGAAAGATATAACTGCCATAGTGATAACAGTAAAGTGATTTTAGTAGTGGTGCTACAAATTTACCATGGTAACTTTTTTTTATATGGAATATCCTATTGGAGCAAAATTATTTTTCTGGATATAATCAAAATATGTAGAAGGTTAAATTCTGAGAAGCCTATTCATCTGTGGATCTGAAAATCTTTAGATACTTGTTAGTTCTTTCAGCATCTGGCGATGGCAAGATCAGTGAGTTAAGCAGTGATTCAGTGCAGATGAAACTTCTCTTATTGCTTCTCCCAAGGATTTAGAGCTAATTTTGGCCAAGTTTTGATAGTGCTTACCAATGCCATATAGTGTTGGGGAAGTGGAGGAATTGTGTGACAGACTTTGGGCAAAACTGGAGACTGGAGAGCAGTTGGGCACCTTGGAAATCTGAACAGAGGCAGAGCAGGCAGTTTTCGTGATGTGATGTGATATTTCATGTCAATAGCATCATATAATATGTGGCCTTTGTATCTAGCTTCTTTTACTTAGTATAATATTTTTGAGGGTAATCTATGTTGTACATGTGTCAGTGGCTGAATAATATTCCAGTATGTCTATACCACATACCACATTTTGTTTATCCCTTTATCAGTTGTGGACATTTGGATTGTTTTCAACTTTTTGGCTACTATGAATAATGCTGCTATGTTTATTCATGTATGTGTTTTTGTGTGAATATATTTTCAGTTCTGTTGAGTCTATACCTAGAAATTACTGGTTCATGTGGTAACTCTATGTTTAACTTTTCGAGGAACTGCCAAACTTTTCCATAGCGGCTAAACCAGTTTACATTCCCGCTAGCAGTGCAGGGGAGTTCCAGTTACTCCACATCCTCTCCAACACTTGTTATTTTCTCTTTTCATTTGTTTGTTTGTTTTACTGTAATGATCCTGGTGAGTGTGAGTAGTATCTCATTGTGGTTTTGATTTGTATTACCATGTTGACTAAAGAATTCATATGAATTGTAGGATTGTCAATTTCTGCAAAAAAAGATGGTTGGAATTTTGATAGAGATTGAATTGAATTGGTGGGTTAATTTTGGGAGTACCGCCGTCTTAACAATAGTAGGTCTTCCAACACATAAAGACAAATGTCGTTCTATTTGTTTCTTTAACACGGTTTTATAGTTTTCAGTGTACATTTTCTCTCTATTTTTATTTACTCTTATTTTTTGATACTATTGGATGGAATTGTTTTCTTGATTTCATTTTCAGATTGTTCATTGCTGATGTATAGAAATAAGCTGATTTTTGTATATTGATCTTGTATCCTGCAACCTTGCTAAACTTATTTATTAGCGTGTGTGTGTGTGTGTGTGTGTGTGTGTATGTATGTGTCTGTGTATGTGTCTCTTCCTTAGGATTTTCTATATACAGGATCATGTCATGTGCAAATAGAGATAATTTTGTACTTCCATTCCAACTTGGATGCTTTTTATTTTATTTTCATGTAATGCTCTCTAGGCTGCAACTTCCAGTACAATGTTAACTAGAGTAGACATGCTTGTTCGTGTTCCTGATCTTAGGGGGCAAGCTTTCAGTCCTTCACCATTAAGTATGATGTTAGCTATGGGGTTTTTGTAGACACTCTTTGTCAGTTTGAGGAAGTTCCCTTCTACTCCTAGTTTGCTGAATGTTTTTATCATGAGATGATGTTGAATTTTGTCAAATGTCTTTTTCTGTGGGTATTGAGATGATCATGTGTCTGTTTTCCTCTTTATTGTATTAATATGGTGTCTTACATTGATTTTTATATGTTGAACCAACCTTGTGTTCCTGGGATAAATCTCTATTATATTGTGTAATCCTTTTTTTATGATGCTGGATTGTGTTTTTCTGGTATATACTGCTAGTATTTTGTTGAGGATTTTTGCATTTATAGTTATTCATAAGGACTATTGATCTGTAGTGTGTGTGTGTGATGTGTTTGACTGGTTTTGGTATCAGTGTGGTACTGGCCTCAGGCTAGACACTTCATTTCTGAAGGACAGTTTTTGCAGGATTTAGAATTCTTGTTTGAAAGATTTTTGTTTTGTTTTTTTCCTTTCTGCACTTTGAATATGTCATCCCACTTCCTTCTGTATTCCATGGTTTCTGATGAGAATTCAGCCATTATTCTTATTGAACGTCCTTTGAATGTGGTAAGTCACTTCTCTTGCTGCTTTTAAGGTTTTCTCTTTCTCTTTCTCTTTTGACAGTTTGGTTAATATGTGTCTATATTTAGATCTTTTTGAGCTTATCCTACTTGGCATTTTTTTGAGCTTTTTGAATGTGGAGATTAATGTTTTTCATCAAACTTGAAAGTTTTTCGCTATCATTTTTTCAAATATTCTTTCTGTGCCTTTCTGTTTCTCCTCTCCTTCTGAAACTCCCAATATGCATCTATCAGTGCATTTGATGGTGTCCTCACAGTTCTCTAAAGCTATGTTTATTTTTCTTGATTCTTTTTGTTTCTCAAACTAGGTAATCTCAATTGACCTATGTTCAAGTTCACTGCTTTTTTCTTCTGCCTGCTCAAATCTGCTATTGAGCATCTTCAATGATATTTTTATTTCAATTATTGCACTTTTCAACTCCAGAATTTCTATTTGATGTTTAAAAAATAATTTATATATCTCTATTGATAATCTCTATTTGGTGTGATATCATCATACTTTCTTTTAGTTCTTTAGACATGGTTTCCTTCAGCTCTTTGGACACATTTAAAATAGCTCATTTAAAGTTTTTGTCTGGTAAGTCCAACATCTGGACCTCCTCAGGGCCAGTTTCTCTTGAGTGCTTTTTTTCTTCTGTATGACCGTACTTTCTTGGTATTTTTTCGCGTGTGTCATAATTTTTTGTTGACAATAAATCAATAATGTAGCAACTCTGGAGAGCAAATACTCTCCCCTCCCCAGAATTTTTTGTTGCTACTGGTTGTTGTAGTAGTTGTTTGTTTGTTTAGTGACTTCTGAACTAATTATGTCAACTCTATATTCTTTGGTTTCTGTGGCCACTGACGTCTCTACTTGTTTAGCTTAGTGGTGAGCTAATTATTGGAAAGATTTCCTTAAATGCTTTTGACCAATAAATCACCAGTCTTTGCTGAGGAGCTCTATGCCCATGTTAGGGTACACCTTCAACTCTCAACAAGGTGTTTGACAACTCTACCTTATCCTTCACTTCCTCCTGTGCAGAGCCTCAAGATCAGCCAAAGATGAGAGCTTAGGGGCTTCTCAAGTTTTCCTGTATATGCACACTGCCCTGTGCATATGTGTGGCCTCCTAGATTCCCCAGAGTTTTATGTTGGATCTTTTCAAAGCCGTTATGGATATCTTATTTCCCAGCTCTTCCTATTAAGCTTTCTGGTTAGTCTATTTTTGCTCCAAGTGTTAAACACTGCCTTACGCAGCTATGAAGTTAGAATACTTTCTTGTAATTGTTTTCAACAAACGCCCCCTGGTAGAACACTTTTTGTACTAGGTGAGCTCAGGTCAAATCCAGTCTGTATAACTGAAGTCTCCCAGGGAACCAACAGAAACATCAAGTAATGACAGTTCTTTGGGATGAGGATTTGGAAGAGCTCTAGCACCATTCTGCTCTCCCCAGTAGTCGACTACAAGGTACACCAGGAATGTGGACTATTATTTTTAAAAGCTATTGCAGAGATGGAGAGTGGGGGATGGGACTCTACTTCCTAAATAGCTCTAGAATCTGCCTATTTTCCCCACCCTGATGCTACTTTCCTAATCAAGGCCACATTTCTGTCTTTCTTAAACTATTATAATCCTTTCTTATCTTTTCATCTCCAGTTTGTCCTGCCTTTCATATATATATATATTTTTTTTTACTGCAGGTAGAATATACTTTTTAAAAAACACATTTTTTTTTTGGGTCACTTCCTTACTGGGTAACAATAGCTAGCAGTATAGACATCATCCCTGCCTTTAGGGAATTTTGGGTATAGTGAGGGACACAGACAAGTAAGTGACCAAGTACAATTCAGAGTGTGATAGAGCAAATAGAATGCACAGAGGAGAGACAGACACACAGAAATTCAGAACTGAAATTCAAGATAACAAGAAAATTTCAAAGTAGTTGATGTCTAAGCTGAGATCTGTAGGAAGAGTAGGAATTATAACAATGAAAGGAAGAATTGGAAAGAGTATTCCAGGCTGAGAGTGCATGTAGGGAACGCCTAGAGAAGCATAGGATTGCAGGAAATGAAAGAAGTTCTGTATTTTTGAAAACCTTATGTTAAGGAAGTAGTATGAGATAAGCCTGAAGAGATAAATTGGGGTCGTATCACACAGGCTCTTGTGTGTCATTTTGAGGATTCTTTTGAATCTCAGTGTGGTTGGGAATATTTAAGCAATTTTAGTTGGGAAGAAACATGATCATATTTGCATATTAGAAAGAGCACCTTGGCTAGAGTGAGGAGAATGCTTTGGATGAGAGGGCTGGCTTGGAATCAAGGTGACCAGTTACAGTAATCCAGGCAAGAGATGATGTTGATCTAGACATGGAGAAAATTGGATGGTTTGGAAAGTAGAATAGACTCATCATTGTTGAATGTGGAGAAAGAGGGAGAGGAAGGAACTAAAGAAAATTGTTTACATTATTCAGTTAATAAAGCTGTCTATTTCAATAGTTATCTATTTAGAACTTAAAGCTATTATATGGTGTAAGTATGTGTTTATATTCGTGGCAAGAATGTTTATGGTGTGTTGTAGATTTTTTTCTTCTAAATTATTTGCATCTGATCCAAGTCTAAAGACCTAAGCTCCCCTAAACAGACGTTACTGTTCACTTAGTGAAAGCTAGTAAATGTAGGCCTAATGCCTAGATAAATTTCTTTTATTTCTGTGAGCCTAGCCTTGTATCAGGATTTATGATGTAAATCATCTCACTTCTTCTAGTCAACATTTTTTTCTATCATAAGCATAAAACTGCATAGTAGATTCCATCCACTTTCCTAGGCTATATAAGAATATTTCTACTTTGGAATTTTCACTATAAAGCAATTCAAACCTTTTGCAGTTTTATGTTTTGTAGTGTAATGGAGGGTCTGACTAGGGTAAAAGTCATGCTAATTTTTTTTTCTTTTTTTCTGAGGAAGATTGGCGCTGAGCTAACATCTCTGCCTATCTTCCTCTATTTTATGTGGGATGCTGACACAGCATGGCTCAATGAGCGGTGCTATGTCCGCACACAGCATCTGGACTTGCAAACCCCTGGCCACTGAAGCGGAATGAGTGAACTTAACCGCCACACCACTGGGCCGGCCCCCAAAGTCATGCTAATTTTAGGTTCAGATTTATTTGGTCACTTTTTATCAAATGAATTTATGTCTACATGACTAACTTTTGCTATCTGAATAAAAAGCATACTTTAAAATATAGCAGTCTTTGAATTTGAAGGCCTACTTAAAAGTTCATCATTTCATCACTAAGACATGGAAAGAGAGTCATTGATCATTCTTGCAGAAGAAGTTTGGTAACTCATAATTTTGGACTTTCATATTCTTCTGCATGGACTTTGCAGAAATAATAATCTCACAACCACTATTCCCTGAGCTATTCTAGTATTTATTAAATGGATATGTGGTTGGATACAGTATTGTTAAACAAAAGTAGCTTTCAGTTTAATTTTAATTGGGATCATCCATCTACTTTTATTTTAGGAAATAAAGGAAAATTTAATATTAACATTATTCTTTAAATGTTATAGACGACATTTTTAATCTCCGTCACAAAAAAATGAGACATGATGATTTCCTTTTAATTGAAGAGAAAAATCCCTTGGCTCCAAAAAAGAAATCCTTTCTATTCTCAGTTGCCTTTAAAAATCTCAAACCTGTCAGTGAAATTGTGTAATCTAGTAATAACATGCCTAAGGCTTATTGCCTTTTCTTGAGCAACGGTATCAGCAAATGATGTGCTCTATCGATTGTAATCACATTGTTTTTACAGTTCCATTGCAAGGTTTCGAAAACTCACCAAGTAAATAAATCTGTGGATACAGACACCTCCTTTCTCTGAAAACCTAACCATTTACTTATTATTCCTTCTTGATTAGATGTTAAGGTATAATATAGACTAGTAGTATTTTGAGAACTGTAGTCTTGGCAAGGCTAAAATGTTCTCCTTGATATTCAGTATTCCATATTTAAAGAATAAAATTCTTATGTGATATTTGAGTGCCTTTAGCATTCAGAATTTAACATACAGCAAGCTGCTTGTGGGCTAGTCCAGCAAACCGTTCCCTCTACAACTCAGCTGCATACGTCTAGAGCAGGCTTCCGTAAGGTTGTGTTCTAAGCTAGCTATGAGCTAATTAGATGGCAATTTGTGTCTTGAAGCCCGTGTAGAACAATATTTGGAGCATTAGATTGAGAGATTATAACTGATAAAATAATTTTCTTTTGCTACCATCCATTGGGTTTTGGCTGAGTTTCATGATAATAATAAAAACTTCCATTTATTAAGAGCTTACAGTGTATCAAGACTTTACATGCGTTATGTCCTGTCCTTATAAAAATTCTGCTGTGTAGGTATGTAGACACCATCTGTATACTTTGCATATGAGAAAGCTGAGACCAGATAGATTAAGTCACAGGTGAGGAATTTATACTCTGGTCTGTCTAACAGTAAAGCTTGGGTTCTCTCTGCTAACCAAGGGCAAACATATTTCATTTGAAAATGTCTATACATGTATAATGGAACCATTGTCTGAGATGACTTCTGAAATTTAATGATCATAAATTGTTTAGAAATTTGGGGTCTTAGACCCCAAAATGGTAGGACACTAGTGTTCTGTTTCTTGGGACTGATGTAGTTTGTTTGCAGTAGTGCTTAATTTGTAGTAGGGGGGAGTGTGTGTATAAAATAAATAACTTGAGATTTTATTGTAGAAGTTATAGCGGTAAGCTTCCTTTGGTATTTTTGTTATTTTGTAACAAATTAGAAACAAGCCATATATTCTATTGCATTGAAACATTGACGCTAGTAAATTTGTCACTAAATTGTAACGTGTTCATATAGCAGTAGGTTTGGATTGATTGTACTGGCTGGAGCCTGTTCTTTATACTTCCGAACTTTACAGTTTATGTTTTCAGCATACATCGATGCCCTGTGTCCCCTCCGCTGCTAAGCTTCACATACTTGCTGGAGGAGTGAGTTAGTGTTGGTGATTTGGTGGCCACTCTCTATTTACTGTAAACCTGTGGCTGATTAGTGACAGGGCTGGAAGTGTTCATCTAAGATGATTCCATTGTAGCAGCTCTTTCTTTTGGGCAGCTCTCTCAGGACGAGAGCCTCGTGTCCCACTCCACCGCATCTGTCTTTTGTGCCTGATGGAGCCAGGGTTCTTCAGTGAAGCTGATCTTATTTAACCCTAATCTTTTCTGGAACTGTTTCTTCCCTCTTCTTGTCTTAAGCCAGACCTGGCTTTCTCTTTCCCATTGTTCTTGCCTTCAAAGGGAAATTATCTCCTTTTATTCCTCTGGAACCACAGGCTCTGGGCCCTTGCCTATGCTGATGTCTCATCGGGAGAGCCTTTCCTTGACTTGTTCACCAGATGAACTCCAACTCATTCTTTAAGACTTAATTTGAGTATCACCTGTCCCATGAAACCTCTGGGACCTTTCCCTCAGCAAATGAGTAATAATGATTTTTAAAGCAATAATATTTACCAGACAAAATACTAGGCACTTTACAAGTGTTATCTAGTTACTCCTTACAACAATAAGATATAAGAGAGCTACTACTATCATCTCCACTTTACATATGGGGGAACTGGGCTAGTAAGTGGTAGAGGTGGAATTTGAATCCTGGGCTTTCTCATTCTAAAAATTCTTTTGTTTCTTACTAGTTTACAGTTACTTCCCTGGTCACTCCCTCTTTTGCATCACTTTTGTGCTTTGCACATACCTAGTGTGATCTTTATCATAATCATTATTAGTAAGGCCCGTGTCTTGATAATCTCTTTATCCCCAGCACCCATTACCATCCTTGGTGTATAACAGGTATTCAGGAAAGGAGACATACATGAACTATTAGATGGCTAGATTCTCAGCTGGCCTGTTGTCCTACTTGGACCTCTGGTGCTCTTTGCTTAACTCACTACTACCCTCTGGACGCTCTTCTTGGCCAGACTTACAGGACCCTTGCGATCAAGTGCCTTTTAGGTCTCAGTTCCCCTATCTTTCCTGTCTTGTTGAACTTAACAGCCGTGCCACCTTGGTTCCTGAGAGATGACATTCTAATGCTTTTGTTCTAGCTGTAAGTGTGGAGTTTGTGTGCTGCAGATAAATGGCTCATCACTAGGAGTGAAGAGAACAAATTCTTCCAGAAAATAGGCATCCTTGCTCAAGGTGTTTTGGCTGGGGAGCCTCAGAAGGTTAACATATAGCTCACATGAAATTTTTTGGTCTTGGCTGTGACATGCATGTTTTATTATGAAAGAGAAATGAACCAGTTATTGCTAATTACACTATCTGCCAAAAATAGTGATCTTTTGTTGAACATAAGGGTCTTAGTAAAAAGGTTTATTATGACCAAGGCCTGTAGTTGTTGGGGACTGACCTTAGCTGGCAGAAACACTTTAAGATTGACAGTATGGTCCATCACTGAAATAAATACTTCTGTGTTTATATCCTTCAAGACTCCTGAAAACCACAAGTCTTGAGTAGGACATACTCAAGTTACGTGAGTGCGGTTACAACATCTTGTCTGATCCGGAACCTTTCAGAAGCAGGTGGAACTTTAGAGGATTGGCGTCAGGCTTGGTATTGGGGTTTTGGGGTTTTGCTCTAGAATGAGAGCTTCAAGGTGGAGTAAGGGTTGGGTTTTAGTGCAGTTTTTTGGCCAGGAGACTTCCACAAGGATATTCTGACTGTGTTTACATGACAGGGCACTGGCTCTCTTATACTAGGCAACTACGTTGTATGTTATATTTATAAGCTATAAAACATTGTTTCCGTCACTCAGTGAATGACTTTCAATCAATAATCCTTATTTAATGGAGGCCTGAGACTGGACACAAGATGCTAGGCTGAATAGAACATAGTTCCTGACCTGGGCAGGGGGAGCTCACAGTTAAGAGAAGTAGTTTTTGTTGTTATTTTCTGTTTTATTAAATTAATATTATTTCTACAGAAACTTGGAAACAGGAATCATGGACTCTCTTGTTGGTGTTTTGTTGTAGACTGGAGTTGTCGAGTTTGCAGAGGTCTAGCCCCAAGAGGAAAGTTGCCTGGTTACCTCTAAATTGTGCTTCTAGTATTTGAATATGATCTTGAGGGTCACAATGCCTTTTCTCATGTAAACATCTGGGTTGGAGCATTACATCACAGATTTTCTTAGCTAACTAATTAGTTTCATGGAACGTTGCTGGCGTTGGAAATCTCCTCTTTCAACACTCCTTGGCGTACAGGAAACCACTCTGACCACACATATTAGTATATTTTATTAATGCAAAATTATTAATTGATGCTTGATAAATGAAGCTAGCACATCTCTCAAATTTGCCATCAAATTCTTAATCTTGTTGATCTATTTCTAATTGGATTAATATTCCTGAGTACATATTTACCTTTATTTTTTCTGATGAGAACATTTAGGTTCTACTCTCTTAGAAAATTTCAGTTTTATAATATAACGTTATCAGCTACAGTCACATGTTATACATTGGATCCTCAGACCTTATTCATCTTGTAACTGAAAGTTTGTACCCAGCATATGAAGTGATGGATGTGTTAATTAACTCAATGGAGGGAATCCTTTCACAATGTATATGTATATCAAATTATCATGTTTACACTTTAAATATCTTACAACTTTATTTGTCAATTATACCTCAGTAAGGCTGGGGAAGAAGAGATTCCTGAGTACAAGAATACTGTTTTCTTTTAAGCCTCCTGGATGGTGCCTAGCTGTGTGTTCATGCCACAATCCTCAGAGTGGCTCTCCTTCTCTTCTAGAGTCTATTGGTGATGTCGTATTTTTTGGCTGCCTTAGCTACATGTGGGCCCACTTGCTCACTCTTCACCTGTTATTCTCTGATTTCATGAGTGGGAAGGAAGTCTTATTTCCATTTTTTTACACTACCTTTTATTCTACACTTTATTTAGCTTTTTCTTTTCTAGTCAGGGTCACTACTTCTCAGCACATCCAGCCTTCCGACTCATCCCTTCCTCCTGCTTACTGCTACCCTGTCCCCGTGGGAAGTTCTGACAGCGCTCCTCTGTTACAGGTGAAATTCAGATTGGCTGAGGTGAGTTTTGGGGCTGTAACTGATTTGGCCTGGTCTGCGGTAGGAAAGCAAAATCCCCATTATAATATTGAAACCTCCACAGTGGACATGAGGTCAACTGCCACTTCAGTTCCTTTAAGTGTCTGCTATGCCTCAGCTGATCATTAGAAGGAGTGATTCATCTTTGTAGACTTTTAAGGCTAGAGAGAACCTCAAGACGTCCTAGTCTAGGTTTAAATACTTTCTATGGTTTTCTGCCAACTGACCTTCTACCCTCTACTTAGATACGTCTAGTGTCTGAGATAGTCTTTCCTTTTATCTTTAACAGTTCTAAGTGTGAGGAAGCCTTTATATTAGATTGAAATTGGCATGCACTCTCTCTTTGAATCACACAGAAGTCTAATTCTTTATGCCTAATCCTCTCCAGATCTATGAGGAGCGCCTTCACATTCCCTTTGAGATATTACCCCTCCTGCATGTGACCTCCTCCTTTCTTTGATGACTCTTCCTATACATCTGCCTAAGCGATTTCTGATTCTGGCTCTTTCTCACAAAATGAACACTCAGAAATTTTCACTGAGTGTCTATTATGTACAAGGACAGGCCTGTGCTGGCGTAAAGGTCCCTGGCTTCAGGTTGCTTATAATGTACAGGGAGAAAAGACACTGGATAGCAGCAAGAAAGAACCAGGGTCTCCTGATTTTATCCAGCCTTTTTAAGCCAAACTTTCCTAGTAAAATCTCTATTCTTACCTTAAACTGTCAGTCTCAGGGCCACCTTTAAGACTGTCCCTCCAGATTACAGCTTAGTGAGAAATATTATTCAAGTTAAAGTAGAAAAAAAACCTAATAGCACACATCAGCTATTAAGTATTTTTCAAAAATCTCTGAAATAATGTGAGTTTTAAATGTACTGTAAATCCTTTTATAAGACAGCACAGACTCCTTTTTCCTAACCATGTCCATAACGGGAATAGTAAACAAGTGTGGGACTCCTTTAAAATAGAGCACTATGGTCTAAAAGCTCGTCGGCCCCTCTTTAGGCTCTGTAAGCGTGTTATGAAAACAAGTTGAAAAGTGAATATACAGCCATTCAGCTTGACCTGCATAATGTCAGACAATTTGTAAGTTTTTTTCTTCACTTGAATAGAACACATTTTTGACTGAATTGAGTGACTATTGAGGTTCCTTGTAGACAGTCTTAGCAAAGAAATCTAAAAAATTGTTTTTTGGGAAGAAAATTGTAGCTAGTTATATCTCATAAAACCATTCTTGTGTTCATTTTCTTGAGGAAATTGCTGTAAGTATATCTTCCAGGGCCAATATGTAAGAGACCTTTTTATGCTTAAATAAAAGTTCAGAGATTTTCCTTATCAGAATTGTTCTATTGACTCGTCTCAGTTCTGAAAATAAAGTGAAACCTTTAGCCAAAGAGCGACTCACATGTTAGTTAAATACTGACATGATTTGAACTTACTTTATTTGTTTACATTATCTCTAATAACTATGTTGTCCCATCTTTGGAGACGCAAAGAGACACTATTACATTAGAAGCTTTTTGATTTTTTAATATATCTTTTTATATCTAAAGTCTTGTTTAACATAATTCCATGATTCTATAGAAGATCTGTTCATCCTTGTGTTTACATAAAGATATGTTAGATTTGCAATACTTAATTTTATGCCTCTTGAATATGAATGATATCACTAGCCTGCTAGATAGTAGATTTATTTTAGTAACAAATCTTTCAGGTCAATTCATAGGTGAGAAAGAAAGAAATGTGAGTAAATTCTTATTCTATTTTGGTTTTTAAGCTAGGATAATTAGAATTCAGCCAGCCAAAATAAATTAAATTTGAAATCTAATTCTTGTCAAGGAATTTTCCATGCGGCTATTCAATCTATTGTTTTAGAATTGCTTTGGTAAGAAAGTAGAACATTACTTTGGCAAATGTAGTGGTTGGTAGGTTGGAGAGAAGAAATGAAAATCCTCCACGAGTAATAGGAACCCCTATGCTTTCTGAATGTAGCTACCAAATACTTCTAGGGCAACAGAGAAGTCAGAAACTAGAGCAAGTGAGTACTCAGAAGTCGATGTCAGTGTCAGTGATGCTATGGTAATATGATTTATTGAGAAATTGACTAAGATATTAAAGGAAATTCATCTTGAACAGAGCTAAGAAGAAGATAACTGTTTTTTGACTCACAAAAAAATCCACCTTAAAAAGGGAAAATTTAATGTGTAAAGATTCTGTTAAGTCTGTGGATATATATATATATATGTATAGACTTGAAGGATATGGTAAACATGCTTTTAGGAGTACTGTTTATAATGAAGGAACTCAGTTATACTTTAAATAAACCTTTACCTTATGAACACTTCCTTCAGTTTCTTATAAAAAGTGCTATAAAATCAATATTCTTAACACATGCATAAAATGATGCCTTACACATCTGACATGGGACTTTCCTACACCTGCAGAGAGAAAGCACTATTTTTCCTAAACAGAAAAGTTGCTATTTGCAGATCTATTCTACCGCTCTGAGTCATTGATGGTTACATTTATATTTAACCTAAAATGCAAAGCATGTTCTTCCAAGGCCTGAAGTTGAATCATTTTGCAAAGTGTATACAGGTATATTCTGAGTTTTCTTTTTCTTGATGCATATACTTGAAAAACAAGGTCAGGCTTTTGCAAGAGGGGCGTGTGTGTGTGTTTAGTGTCATTGGGTGCATTCTTTGTTCCCTCTGCCTGTCTGGAGGGTCCTTTCTATACACCTTTTCCAGTGCTTCCCATTATGAGTTTTGATCACAGCAGGAGAATTTTTCATACTACTTTGATGAAAGGTCATACTTATTGGGCTGACTTGTCCATCATTTCTGTCTAATAATCTTAGACTATGCTGTACACATCAGCTGGGGTAAATACAAGTACAGCATTTAGGATTTTTGCATCTATTCACAAATGAGGTTGGCCTGTTAAGAACTCCTTCTCTCTTTTTGAGAACACTGCCATGGTCAGATTTTGGTTATTCTAATGGAATGAAATGAACTGGGTAGCTTTTCGTCACTCTGAAACAGTTTGTATAGGAATCATCTGTTCCCTAGAAGTAGGAAAGAATGCTGGTGGAGGACTTGCTGAGTGAAATAAGTGCTATGAATAAAAATAAAGCAGTGGAAGGGGACAGAGTGAATGGGCCTGCTCATTCAGGTGGTGCTTAGAGAAGGTCTCTCACCTGAGCAGAAACCGCCATGAAGCCAGGGAGCAAGCCATGCAGATGCCTGAGGGAAGAACAGCCTAGGCAGAGGGGGTGGAGGCCCAAAGCCGTGAGAAGGGAGAGGGTTTGGCACATTCGAGGAAGAGCAAGGAGGCTAGAGCAAGTGAGAGAATGTAAGATATGAAATGTGAAAGGTAGTGAGTAGTTTATTTGGGGCCTTATAGGCAAAATTCAACAAAACCTACATTTCTTTGTTATTTCTGTTCATCTTAAATTTTGTTCCTTAATCATGTTTTTCTTCTTTGTTTGACTTTTCATGTCGGGGGGGGGGGTGTGCGTGTGTGTGTATTTTTTTCTTTTTTTTGGCTGAGGAATATTTGCCCTGAGCTAACATCTGTTGCCAGTCTTCCTCTTTTTGTATGTAAGCTACAGCCACAGCGTGGCCACTGACAGACGAGTGGTGTAGGTCCATGCCTGGGAACTGAACCTGGGCCACCAAAGTGGAGCATGCTGAACTTAACCATTAGGCCACCAGGGCTGGCCCTCATGTAGTATATTTCTATCCTTTCTTGTTCTTTTTTTAATAAAGGTTTGAGAATATAAATTTTCTTTTAAGTACAGCTTTGCTTGCATTCTATAACGTTCATGGCCATAAGTCACATGGCCATCCCTACAAGGGAGGCTGGGAAATGGAGGATTTTTAATAAGCACATTGCTGCCCTGGACAAAATCATGATTCTGTTAGTAAGGAAGAATGGGAGAATAAATATTGGATGAACTACTAGCAATATCTTTCATAAAATCCTGTGGGCCTAGGGGATTTTCCTGAAGATTTCCATGCTATACAGATTGTTACCAAGCATTGTGAAATGGAAAGATAACCAATTTATTTTATGAAACTAGCTAGAATCTTGTATCAAAACCTGACAAAGATGGCTGAAAAGGAAAATTCCAGACTGGTTTAACTTATGGGTATGACTATGAAAACTCAAAATACAAGCACGTTATATTTCAGCACATTAAAAGAATCATCCATCATGATCATGCAGGGTTCACACTATAAAAGCAAGAATGCTTTCATTTTGGGAAAGCTTTTAATACCATAGAACATATCAAAAGATCCAATAAGAAAAAATCACAATAGATAAGGATTTGATAGAAATCAGCACTCATTTCTAATTAGAAAACCAGTCTTAGACAAACTAAAACTAGAAAGATATTTCTTTAATGGATATCTAACTTCCTATTCTGGTTAAGTTTATTTCAGTTCAGAGGACAAAGGTATACTCCACGTATCCCCAGCCTTATCAATCTGTGACTACAAAATATACTTTTTAAATAATAGATGAAATAGTATGGTACAAAACGATTTTAATGTGCTCCCAGTTACTTCTGTGAGGTTCTCAAGGTGCTCTCTTGTATGTACTGCAGAACGCAGTCCTCCCTTCCTCCTCAGCTCAGAGCTTTCCTTGCCACCATACAGCTGCCAATAGCTCTTAGGTAGATGCTGGGCTACCTGTTCTACACTTAGTGAAAAATAACACCCACTAGTTCCTGTTTTTGCCATTTGAGTATAAAAATGAGGATGCTTCTAATATTGCCTTTGAACTTTTAGAATTAGGTAATTTTATAAAATCAAGTTGTCTACGCCTTTCTGAAGTGTATAATATGAATTTGGTCTAATAATAAATAAACTAAGGTTTAAATTTTGAAATCACAGTGATGTATGTTTTATGCCAGTATTTTATTTTATTGTTTTGTGAGGAAGATTAGCCCTGAGCTAACATCTGCTGCCAATCCTCGTCTTTTTGCTGAGGAAGACAGGCCCTGAGCTAACATCCGTGCCTGTCTTCCTCCACTTTATATGTGGGACGCCTGCCATAGCCTGGCTTGACAAGTGGTGCATAGGTCTGCACCCGGGGTCTGAACCAGCGAACCCTGGGCCGCTGAAGTGGAAGGTGCTAACTTAACCACCACACCACTGGGCTGGCCCCCTTCCTCTTCTTTTTTTTCGCTTGAGGAACATTAGCCCTGAGCTAACATCTGTGCCAGTCTTCCTCTATTCTGTATGTGGGATGCCTCCACAGCATGGCTGAAGAGTGGAGCAGGTCTGCACCTGGGATCCGAACCCGTGAACCCAAGCTGCTGAAGCAGAGCATCTGAAACTTTAACTGTTCAGCCATGGGGCTGACCCCTACACCAGTATTTTTAAGCCTTTTTTTTGTTTGTTTTACCACAACCCACGTTAAGAAATACATTTTATAATGTGACCAAGTACACCCACCCACACGCACAAACATTCTATACATATATCTATATAATTAAAATAAAAGGTTTCACAGAACTTACCAAGAATCTATGCAAAATACCCTGATATTAGGTATTCTATTCTACTTCATTAAAAAAAAGGTGATAGCCCACCAAACTGATTCCTCAGACTGTGCGTTTCAGCAGTTTCATGGTTCTGAGCAGAGAGGTTTATTCTTTTGATTGTTAAGTAAATAAAATTCTTGAGGTCAAGAATTCCAGTTTAAAAGATGAGAATCCATTGATTTTTAGAAATATTTCCTAATTTTGTTGTAAATATTAACTTCATGTGTAGGCAGAATGTTTTTGGTGCTAGTTGTTAGTTTTTTTCTGATTTCTAGGAGGGTAATAGGATAAGAAAGAGTGTTCTAAATGGCGATATCTTTTCTTTCCGCAGCTTTCCTGTGTGCATATAGTGTAGTGCGTCATTAACCTAAGGACCTCACCAATTGGAAGTTACAGTTTTTGCCATCAGCTCAGCTTATTTTTTTAGGTCTGGTTCTCTTCCTCAAACAGTGGAAACATCTTTCTTTCAAGTTGCTTTTGTTGCAGAATTAAGCAAATGGCTGATAGGGGCGGTGGTAAAAAATGCACAAAATGCTCCAACTGTTCATCTACGTCTCAGAAAAATGTATTTTGTGTGTGTTCCTGTCGAAAAAGTCTTTCTCCAATTTCAGTAGTGGAAATGTCACAGACATCAAGTGTTGCTAGTTCAGAATGTGCACTTTCACCGGAGAGAACAAAAGAAAAACAAACCAACAAAGATATTGCCTCTGGAAAAGACTTGGTAAATATCGAAGATTCTGCATCTGAGCACAAGTTGACATCCCATTCCCTAACCCATCCCTAGCTCCATCCATATCCCATAGGCCCTTGTCAGCTAGTTCATTGCCTTCTTAACTATTAAGGGAACACTTCCTTCTTACGTAAGACGTGAGCAAAGTTGGTTAGTAATTTCTTTCATTATATGTCCGACCTTTGCCCATATTAATTACTTGCAAGGATTGTGAATAATTTGGAATGTTATTTTCTTCAGCTGATAAAGTATGAGATTTATGCTTGTCGTAAACATAGGGTGGTTATTATTTAAGGCAATTCCTGATTATCCAGGTGGAATATCAAATATACTTTACAAAATTGATTTGCATTAGTTGCAAACAATCTGACTAGTCGGTGGGCTGGTTTAGATGTGCTCACCTTTGTAGAGAAGAGGCAGGGTGGAAGATTGTAATTGACATAGCACAACTTTGGAGACAGAGAGCAGTAAGTTTGAGAAAAGTTAGATTCTCAGCCCTCAAAGTTCGACTTTTTCAAATTTTCTGCCTAAACTGTTGTTTCTGATTTGTATTACAGTATAGTTATTACCATATAGGCATCTCTGAGTGAGTTGTTACTACGTTATTTTCATTTGAAGCATATTTTGTGAATGTCTGGCTAGTAATTTTTAATGTATAACCTATTTGAGATGATTGTTATGTTTTGAAACAAAGGTGATTGAGAAAGCTGTGAAGGTTTCATATCATGATTTTAAAGAATCATCGGGTAAGTTGTGATGTATCTGCCATGCAGGTTGTCCTGTAGACTTGCCTGGATTCAGGAGATTAGATTGAATGACTTCGTAAGCACTCTTTTAGCCTAATGTGCCAATAAATCATATAGAGCTTAGAATTTGAAAAAGACAGTGAACTATCTTGTACACAGTAAATATTATGGCACACAGTAAAGATTTGTCAGATTATCTAAATTAGAATTCTTCTTTGTCAACAAGTATATTATATTTTAAAGTTAATTTTTTATTCCTTTTTGGCCCAAGCCCTCAAGAACCTCAAATGTAGAGAGAAAAATATCTCAACAGCAGTGGGGTCGGGGCAACTTTACAGAAGGAAAAGTTCCTCACATAAGGATGGACAATGGAGCTGCTATTCAGGTATATCGAGGGCAAACTGAAGCTACTAGAAACTTTTAGGTTTCTTCTAAGTCGATGATTAATGGCACAAATGATTTAAAATAAGTCTCTAGGGAAAAGAAGGACAGAAAGGAGGAAATTTACCATTTTCAATTTTGCCAAAATCTTTATTAAACAAAATTCGGACTTATTATTTTTTGTGTTCATGGAGGGCCAAATGGACTTTAATTAAAGTGGAGGGCATTTTTGTTAGATACAGTGAGAACGTTTTGGTCTTCAGGTCTTGCCTCTTGCTGAGGGCAATTGTGGAGTCTTTGTGTAGACCTCTGCAAGACGCAGAGAGAGACCAGATGACTTGAGATGGTTTGGCTGTCCATTTCCTTGATGACTGGTAGTGAGGCCAGAATTTCCCTCATGGACCGCCTCCACTGTAGCCTGTGATTGGATGAATACGGATTATTATTCTTCCCAGGATTGTAATTATTCTGTACAAATATGAATTAAATATTAGTACCATTTTAGAAATTAAAATGTGTTACTTTAACATCAGATTAAAGGAACCTCCACAAGAACAACTATAAGGAGAAAATTGCAGTACCGTTAAATAACTTAAAAAAATTGTTTTAAGAGCTATTTGGAAATTTACTTGAAGTGATCAGAAAAACTTCCTGAGAAATTGTGACTTGAAATATTTAAATCTCCCCCTTTAAACAAAAGCCCTGTATTTTTTAAAAATCCACAAATTTACTGAGTTTTAAATTTAGCCATAAGAACTTTTATAAAATCAAAATGTGTTCATTGTGAAAAATTAGTCAAATATAGATAGAAAAGTGAAGAAAATAAACTCATGAGCCAGATATAACCAATTTTAGCATTTATTACCTTTACTTCATTTTTCTATGCATACGTCTTATCCTATTTTTTTATTTTAATTTTTTCCTGTTTTAAATTATGAAATATTTCAAATATATACATAGTTTTAAGAAGTAACCTTAACTGGTATAGTTGAGGTTTCCCTTCCCCCAGTAAATGGACAGGCTTATTTTAAAGACTTTAAATATTCCAGAAGAGTATTAAAAAAGAAGTTACAATTATCCACAATTCTACTACCCAATGATAACTACTTTTAATATTTAAATGAACATCTTTCCAGACATCAGTGTAATCACCCCCACATGCACACGTTTTCACAGTGGAATCACACGTGTGTGCTTTCACACTCTACACTGTGTCATGGACTTCTATGTCAATAAAAATAGATCTACATTACCATTTTAATAGCATCCTCTTAAAATTATTAAACAAGAAGTCATTTTCTCCTTATTTTCACCACTATGTAATGAAGTCAAATCAGTTGATTGAAGAAAAAGATTAGTTTATAAAAAGCTAGTTGGCAATTGGGCTATTCCTCTACCCACTCCTCATTTTAAAAATCCTATTTAAACACTATTAAAATGCTGTGTCCAAGTTGTGGTTCTGTATGTTTAGAGAGAAAATGAGAGTTCAGTTTGTAAAGGACAAGAAAAATTGGAGAAATGGTTATGGAGTTGAGATTATTTTGTTCTGTGGGAAAAAAAGGGTAAATGACATTTAAATTGAAATTTAATTCATTTTACATAACATGTGGTTGGGAGTTGCATGTAAGAATAATAAAAATAAAATGTTTTTTCTTATTTTAATTATTTTTGTTTCTGTTTTGATTCTCACTGTTAAGTGGTAGGGGGGAAGAGGGAGGAGCCAAAGTAAGTATAAGTCATCAGAAAGCAGTGTCTTGGGGACAGTCACCTGGGCTGATGTGCCCTGTGTGAGTCTAAGAGTTGCCATTCACCACATTCAAGACCCTAAGTCCAGAGCTCCTCCTCCAGGGTTCGAATCCCATACCCAGTCTGTCACTTCTCTCAAATGTGTGTATATATAGAAGATTCCTGAGGCTGGCTTGCTGACTGGATTTATTGATTATTCATTCATTTATCAGTTCACTCATTCATTCCACATTTGCACTGTTATTCCTTTGGAATGCCTTTCTTGCCTTGCTTGGGTTATAGAAACAAATTCTCAATTTTTTTGCCTTTGTTCCCTCACATGCCAATCTTAACCACTTGGCCACGTGGCCAGCCCCTCCTCACATGCCAATCTTAGAAGCCACCTCTTTTGTAATGTTTTGCTTATTCTCCCAGTATTTTGGCTCCGGTCTCTGGTCCCATTGCCATTTTGCACTTTTTTTTTTAACTTAAGACTTTATTATTTAAGTAATAAATTCATCTCTTGAGTAGATTATAAATTTGGGGAAAATAAGAATTGTGTTTTATTCATCTTTGTAACCCCCAAAGTATATATCACAAGGAGATATCTAAGGAAAATCTAACATGTTGAAGCTGAATGCTTCCTTTTTTCTTTTCTTTTTTCTTTCTTCCTTTCTTTCTTTCGTCACCTTCCCCTCCCCTCCTCTCCCTCCCTCCCACCCCTTCTCTCTCTCTTTCCCTTCCCTTCTTTCTTTCCTTCTCTCCCCCTCTTCCTTCCTTCTTTCCTTCCGTCCTTCCTTCCCTTCCCTTCCTCCTTCCTTTCTCCTTTCCCCTCCCTCCTTCCCTCTCTTCCATCCTTCCTCCTCCCTTTCCCCCCATGCACTCAGCACAAATATTTTCCCTACGAGGTTTCAGGATAAGCTTTTTAAAAGATACAAAAGAAACAGCTTCTTAAGGAGCTTCTAGACCATCTTTGAAGAAAAAAATGAGCCAAAACTTTTGTAAGCAAGAATGTGATAATAGTGTTTCAGGACTAATACATACATCCTGAAGGAAGTCAAAATAAAGGAACGATGACTATGGCGCAGAGTTAGGCAGGGAAGCCCTTCATGGAGGAAGGAAGTAGGTAGTTGGGCGTTGAGTCTTCTTTTATGAAAATAAGAAAGGCAATCAGTAGGCAAGCAGTAGGAACTATGAAGACTAGCAGCTGGCTTACCTGTTGCATGCTGAAGGAGGGAAAGAGGAGCATGTCTAGGGAAGGCTCTGGCTGGCTGACCCAGCGGAGGTGTCACCTAGTGGCATTACCTCAGCTGTTCTCTCATGTTCTAGTCCCCAGCATGGCGGCCCCAGAAACTCTTGTTAATGCCCTGGAGTTGATTTGGATCAGGCACTCTGACTGCCCCCGACCAAATTCACAGGAAATAAAAGTGTAAATGAGTTACCTGTTTGTTGTTTTACAATGTGAACCGGAAAGCTGGTGTTGGCAAGACCAGTGCGTTCTATCTTTGTAAGCAGAAGCTAAATGATAAGTGGAAGGATTCTTGGTCTGAGTAGTATTACTGTGGATGGTTTTTATTGTCTTCTTCGTGCTGGTTTGTACTAAAATTTCTGTCACATACTGCTTTTCCTAAACAAGAGGAATAAAACAACAAAATTTATTTTCAATAGAAACAACGAAGATAAAGAAAAAGTGTTACTTGGGAAACAAGCAAACAGTTTGTTCAATGGTTAATATGTGTTGATTTTATAATATAGCTCTCAGAGTTTTGGGACAAGTCTTTGGGTGAATGTATTTTATACATGCAAACTATATGTAGTAATATTCCATTCCTCCTTTTCCCTATAAAGATATTTCATTAATATTGTAGTTTGTAAGAGATTCATTTTTATACTTTTGAGGTTTTCCACATTTCCCCATTAGGATTTTTATGGTTTTCCTCAAAAGGACATTTAATGAAATCATCAAAACTTATTTTGGCTTAATTAAGATGTGTTTATTAATATTAAAGCAAATATATAATGTTTTCTATTTGATTTTACCCTGGAGTAGAGTCTCTCTTCCCTTGAGTTGATATCTGTCAGTATCATGTGTTCATTTTTAATACCTGGTGAATGGCAGAGAGAGACAAAGGATCTCTTGTTTGTTATCTAGGAAATCTATACCTTTGGAAGAATATTGGGACAAGGGAGCTTTGGATTGGTCATTGAAGCTACGGACAAGGAAACAGAAACTAAGTGGGCTATTAAAAAAGTGAACAAAGAGAAGGTAAGGCTTCTCAGAGTCATCAGACTGAGGGCCCAGTGCCAGTGCAGGGTGGGGAGGCAGGGGAGTGTGTGTCATCAGCACAGCTGACCTGAAGGCCAGGCCCTGGGCTGCTCCCCTGAGAAGTTTGGGCATTTCTCTAGCCTTCTGGGAAGGGACCAGTCCTTAAACTCAAGTAGACAAGTGCTATGTGGAAAAAACGCATGAAAGGATTAACATAACCAATATAAGCAAATCTAGGTCAAATTTACCGGAGTGAGTTGAAGGTAATCGCTGATGGTCAGTACATGTAGCTGTAGGGCTGTGGGCTAGAGATGTCCCAGCTGGAAATGCATCCCAGGATCTCTCCTGATGTGGTTCTGATAGACTTTTCTCTCATCCTCTCCTTTCCTTTGAGTCCCTATTTTCTCACTGTTAGCTAGTTCTCTGTTCATTCATCCTATCTGCTCTTTCAGTTTGGACCACTTTTCCCCCAACTGTCTACCATATTGTTTACTTGTATCGACTGTTTTCCTCAGCGAATTTCTCCAGGATTGGAGAATGTGACTGGGCTTCTCTTTAGGGGGGAATCTACATCCTCAGGCTTTACACCTAGTCATTTCATCAGCTTTTAAAAAATTTCTGTGCCTGGGGAAAAAAAAACAACATTATGGTGTTTTTGCATTGGATTTGTGATGATAACTGTTACATTTGCAAAATAAAATAATAGGTTTTATATATTCTTTAAAATAAATTATAGCAAATTACATACCATTTCTCCCTAAAGTTTAATAGAGTAACATATAAATCTTAATAAGGGGAGATCCAGAGCCTTACTAGAAATCTTAGAATTCTAGAACTACACTGCTACACGGGATATTATTTCCTTTGCCTCTTTGTTGTCTGGTAGTTTTAGGGATTAGAGTTTAGGATTAATAGTCAGGATACCTGTTTGCAACCTTAGAATTCATAATTTTGCACTGACATATTGATGCTGAGAGTTTACAGGACACTAAGATAGTGAAATAAAATTGTATAGCCAATATATGAATTGGACAGTATAGTACCACATTATATACAGGTCAAGCCATTGGGAAAAATTGAGATGGATCTTAGGAGAAATTGTGGTAACTTTCCATATCCAGTCTAGATAGGAACTCACGCCTTGCACTCACTATTTCTCTTGACCCTGTAGGATAACCTTAAAATGTGCCTTTATCCTCATGGGTGGGGCATAGTGAGTGGGCACTTTCCTGCTCACTCCTAAGATGGTAGTGGTTGTTGGAAGCAGGGATGACTCAAGGTAAAATTTTAACCAGGCAAACTTTGCCTTACGATCAATCCCTTTCCAGTCCTTTAAGAAGTATTATGTAGTCTCCCAAACTTGGGGTGGGTGGGGGAGGAAAGAAGGATAAGACCTTTGTTATCCCTTTCAGGGATATTTTTATGTGGATGAACACATTGCTTGTCCTCAAATAATGATGGTAATTTAGATATCAATGATGGTCGATGGGTAATGATTGGGGTAGTGGCAGTTGTGGTGAGGGTAGAGAAAGCCCTTCTAGAATTTCTTAGATGACACTGTAGGAAATCCATTACTTAGACCTGATTGAAGGGCTTGTGCTCCCCGTGGTGTTCCTGCCTTTACCTTTTGCTGTCAGGATGGTTAAGGGTTACATGCAAGGAGATGAAGTTGGAGTTAGGTTCCTCTGAAGGTGAGATCTCTCTCTCTCTCTGTGTGAAGTTTTGAAGTCGGGGCACTAGGAAGTGATATAATGCAGGGCTTAGTATAGAATCTCACTGACTATTGTTTCTTTTGATATATAAATACAATCAAAACAAAATAAAAGAAAAACTGTTTTTATCTTCCCCAATCTACTTTTTCTGGAAAGTAGATTTTGTTTTTATTATACTAATATCAAAGGATCAACAGGATTTTGAAGGAAATACCAAAAAGCATATTAAAAATTGGAATAATTTTGTGAGGAGACAGAGACCATGTAGTAGCTAATTTATAGAAACAGATATGGTTTGAGGCCAAATTATATATAACCTAAACTTGGACAAAGGAAAGAAGGGGCGTAAATTTAATCTTGTCATGGTAATAAGTTGCATGTTCTCTTTTGAAAAAGAAACTTCTCAAGAAAATACAGGAAAAATATAAATTGACTGTAACTTTTATATGGAGGTATGTGGTAGTGACATTCATATGTGAAATTTATGTCTCCTCATTATTTAAGGCTGGAAGCTCTGCCGTGAAGTTACTTGAACGGGAGGTGAACATTCTAAAAAGTGTGAAACATGAACATATCATACATCTGGAACAAGTCTTTGAGACGCCTAAGGTAAGACTTGATCAGGTGCTGCGTTTTGAAAATTATTATTACAAAATGAACATCATTTCCTTCTGAAGTAGTCCCTTTGGGGCACAGTTGCTCATGTCCTCAGCATGAGTCCGTTACTGAAGATTGATGAGAGCATTCTGGAGGACTTTTATTATTGATTGTATAATTAGGTATCTGATGATTAGATTGATGTCTTTAGTGATATTTCTGGGTGGCATGTTGAAAGCAAATGTTTGAAGTTGAAACAACTTCATACACAACCAAATAGTGTTTAGAGCTTACGTAGAGGTGGCTTTCCTTTTGCTTTGGTCCTTGGTTTCTCCATTGGAGTCTCTTGGCATATTGTCCTAATTTTGCAAGGTTAGCTCTCTAATAAAGTTGGCAAGGGTATATGTGGCACTATGTAGAAGATATTTTGTCGTCTGTGTCTTACCCACATGTTTAATCTTCCTTCTTCCCTAGATGTTATCATTCTTCCCTTTAAATGCCTGTAATTTTCATTTAGAGTTGTTCTAAAGCCTAAGTTATTTGCCATTCTGCCTCCAGGTTGGTTAGTGCTTGTGGGCTCCAGTGTTTCTCTGCTCGGAGGCAATATAATATAGTGGATAGACATGTGGACTCTGCGGTCAGATTGCTTGTGCATTTGAGTCCTGGCTCCACCACTTATTAGCTATAAGACCATGACAAGTTACTCATTCTCTCTATCCTTCAGTTTCCTGATCTGTGAAATGGGTATAATAGTATCAGCCTCATTTAGTTGTTGAAGGGTTAAATAGGAAAATGGATACAAAGCATCTGTCTCATTAAATATTAGCTATTGGTCTTTGTGTCCTTTGCCAGTCTCTAAGGCAGTAATAGTCTGTTTGGGTTATGCATTATGCTTGATTCATTAAGAGTGCTTAAAGATTAATAACTGTTAAAGACCACAGTTACCCTTTATGGGAGCACTTTATGGCAATGATACCAAAAGTCTTCTCAACTCTTCCTTTCAGTCTTAGAGTTGTGATTTCTTTTATCCCCAAATCTTAGAACAGTTTTGCTCTTTATCATCAGTTTTAAGCAATTTGATTATATTGTGCCTGGGTGTAATTTTCTTTGTGTTTCTTGTGCTTGGTTCATGGAGATTCTTGGATCTGTGAGTTTATGGTTTTCATCAAATTTAGGAAATTTTTGGCCATTATTTCTTCAAATATTTTTTCTGCCTTCTCCCACTTTGGGGCCTCCAAGTATACATGTTATTGTTCACAGTTTTTTCTTTCCTTATTTCATTTAGCATAGTTTCTATTCCAATGTCTTCAGATTCAATAATCTCTTTTTCTGTAGCATTGTATGTGCTGTTTATCCCTTTCAGTGAAAGTTTGATTTGGATCTTTTTTGTATCTTCCATGTTTCTACTTAATGTGCTCAATATTTATTTCTTCTTCTTAAATATAATTATAATATCTTTTAATGTCCTTTTCTCCTACTTCCATCCTGTGTGTCATTTCTAGGTCAGTTTTGATTGATTGATTTTTTTCTTCATTATGGGTTATATTTTCCTGCTTCTTTATATGCCTGTTAATTTTTGATTGGATGCTGGATATTTTTATATTCTTATAGCTATTCTTGAGCTTTATTCTAGGACGTCATTAAGTTACTTGGAAAAGTCTGATACTTTAAAGCTTGCTTTAAGCTTTGCTAGGTGGCACCAGAGCAGCCTTTGATCTAAGGCTAATTTTTGCCTATTATTGAGGTGAGACCTTTCTGAGTAGTCTACCTGATGCCCCATGAATTATGAGATTTTTCCATTCTGGCTAATGGGAATACAGACTCTTCCTGGCTGTGTGTAAACTCCAGTGACTGTTCCCTCTGCCCCTGGCTCTATTCCCAGCTTTGGGTAGTTTCCTCATACACATGCGCTGATCAGTCCTCTGCTAAAGACTTGAAGGAGACTCTCTGCAAGTTTTGAGCTTTCTCTGTACACAGCTTTCTCCTCTGTGGTACTCTACCTTGTGAACTTTAGTTGTCTTGCCCTTCCTGGACTCCCACCTCTGTCTCCTCAGTTCATGGAGACTGCTGGGCTCTGCTTGGATTCCCTCTGACTGCTTTGTGGCCTGGAAACTCTCTCCAGACAGTAAGTGAGGATAATCACGGGGCTTCCCTCATGTGTTGCCCTCTCTCAGAGATCATTACCCTATGCTGCCTGATGTCTAATGTCTGAAAATTGTTGTCTTATATATTTTGTCCATTTCTTAAGTTGTTTCAGGAGGGAGGGTAAGTTTGTTCTCTCTTACTCCATCTTGGGCACAAGTGGGAGTCCAAGTCTAGAATAGTTTGAAGGCAAAGGAAGCCATCATCTGTGATTGCCTTTCTTATGTACTGCTTACCCTTGATTCACAGGGGTCAGATCTTCCTTCCTTCCTCCCCAACTCGCGCACACGCCTAGACATCCCCTTGAAGCATTTTAAAGATTAATGGAAGTTGCTACCTATTTGGTTAGGCCATGGTTTTAATACTGATCGTCGAGTCTGAGAATATTATAGTTTTTCTTGTGAGTCCAAATGTTCTCCAGGTCTACATAATTATTTTTAATAATTATAAAAAGACTTTTTAAAAACTTTTGATATAACTTTTATCAACTTACATATTTAAAATGACGTCAATTTATATTGTAAGCACCATTGATGTAATGTTTCCTTCCAAAGAGTTCACTTACCATTTCGTGTACCAGTGATCCCTACAGTGCTGTCAGTGGAAAGATATGGCTTAGTTCAAAAGCTTATTTATGTGTTAGACTTCGCATAATTCTCTAGTTACTTTAGAAATTCTAAAGCATCCTGAGGTTTAGTGAATCAGAAGACTATAGGGAGAAAGGGTGTTAACCTTCTCTTCCTGCCTTCATGCTTGCTGACTGAATTCAGAAGCTGCATGAGTAGCAGTTATAGACTAGAATCATACCCCCAAATCTTAAAAACAACAGAAATCTAGCAGCATAGGATAGAATGGAGACGTGAAGTGTAGTCTGTGTCTGAATTGCAATAGGTGTGAAAAAGACTTGCATTTTAGTTAACTGAATCTTTTTGACTCAGTAGATAACTTGACCTTTGGGAAACCTAGAGTGATCTTAATATGCAGCAAAAGAAACAGCAAATATGGAAGAGGAATTTCATCCATGACTTTTTACCACTCATACCCAATTAGTCACTAAGTCTCCCTGTTTCTTCCTCCTAGGTATTTTTCATATCTTTCTCTTCTTCCCCTTCTTGTTTCCATTCTGTGCCTCACATCTGCCCTCTGTAAAGAGAGATCAGCATACTACAGCATGCAAGCCAGATCTGGCATGCTGCCTATTGTTTTATGGCCCATAAGCTAAGTTTTTTACATTTTTAAATGGTTGAAAAAAATATAAAAGAGTAATATTTCATGACATGTGAAAATTATGTGAAACTAAAATTTCGAAGTCCGTAAATAAAGTTTTCTTGTGTTGTTTATGGCTGCTTTTATGCTATAACAGTAGAGTTGAGTAGTTGCAAAAGTGATTGTATGGCCCGCAAAGCTGAAAATATTTACTATCTTGATCTGGCCTTTACAGAAAAAGTTTGCTGAGCTCTGCTTTACATTACTGTTACAGTGTTCATTTAGAAATGAAAAATTGATAATAGTACACAATTCCCTGGAACTCCCCTCCAGATACCAGCTTAAAAATCTTCAGGGGTTTCTTACCGTATATGGAAAAAAAATCCAAACTCCTTTGCGTGATATGCAAGACTCTTTACAACCTGGCAGCAGCCTGTTCTTTCTAGCCTCACCCCTCACCTCTCCACTCTTTTCTCTCCTACCAAACTCCCAATGCTATTAACACGGAGATATTTGTTATTCTTTTAACAGCCAGTGCTGTCTCAAGCTTTGGAGTCTTTGCAAATACCATGTGTTATGCTTGTTCTTGCCCATATTCTCTACCTGTAAATCCCAACTCAGTCATCCAAAGCTGCCTGTAATGGCACCTCTTAGAGAGCATTGTTTAGGCAGAGGCCCCCTCCTCTGTAACCTCATGGCATTTTGGGCGCACCTCTTCTGTTAGCACTTTTCACATGATACTGTAAATGTAACTATTCCATGAGCTTCTTGAGGGTAAAAACTATGTCTTAGGCTTCCTTATTCCTCCAGTATCCTGCACAGTATCTTGTCTATGATATATATTTTTGAATTAATAGATTGATGATTAAGATTGTGATCATATTTCCACTATATATGCAAGATATAACATTTAAAGATCCTCAACTATATAATTTGCTCTCTCTCTCTCTTTTTAAATATATAATGTCAGAAAATGTACCTTGTGATGGAGCTTTGTGAGGATGGAGAACTCAAAGAAATTCTGGATAGGAAAGGGCATTTCTCAGAGAATGAGACAAGGTGGATCATTCAAAGTCTTGCATCAGCTATAGCATATCTTCACAATAAGGGTAAGAAGATCATCCAGCTCATTGACTCCATGAATGCAGATATCACTTTTGTTTAAGGGTAATTGTATTCAGGATTCATAGTCGCAGAAATAATGCCTACTAACATAGAAGATTTTATTTAAACTTTTTTTTAAACTTTTCCTTTTTAGCTTTATTTATACAGTCATGTGCCATCTAACGACGTTTCATTCAACAGTGGACCACACAGGCGATGGTGGTCCCATAAGATTAGTACCACATAGCCTAGGTGTGTAGTAGGCTGTACCGTCTAGGTTTGTATAAGTGCACTCTGTGATGTTTGTGGAACAATGAAATTGCCTGATGACACATTTCTCAGAATGTATCCCTGTTGTTAAGTGAAGCATGACAATAGATATATTTTAATTAGAAACAAGGCAGGTGTACAATTACTTTGTCTGCAGACAAGGATGAAGTTATGAATATTTCTATTCAACAGTTTGAAAAGCAGCTAATATTATCAAATCAAAAGTAGACAAATCAATAATAAAAGTGAAATTTCTAAAAATATTTATATATTAATAATAACATTAAAAATTATATATTCTAGGCATTGTTTTTTGGTTTGTATTTTTTTAGACTTAGAGAAGTTTTAGGTTAGCAGCAAAATTGAGTAGAAGTTACAGAGATGTCTCATATACCCCCACCCATACATGCACAGCCTCCCCCATTGTCTACATCCCCCACCAGAGTGGTACATTTGTTACAACTGATGGATCTACATGAACACATCAATATCACCCAAAGTCCATAGTTAAAGTATACTTTAGGGTTCCCTCTTGGTGTTCTGTATTCTATGGGCTTTGACAAATGTATCCACCAGTATATTATCATATGGAATAGTTTCACTACTTTAAAATCCACATTTAAAAATTATTCCAATTATTTGAATTGCTTTACTGTTCTTTGGTGTTACTGCTGCTGCTTTTCCTCATGTTCCTCCTTTTTTCCTTCAAGGTTGATTTGGTTTACATGTGACTTTAGAACCTTCTCATTTTGCAGATGAGAAAAAACTTTGCTCCAGAGAGGGGATGGGACATGGTTAGGTGTGGCAGGGCTGGTACTTGAGCCCAGGGGTTCATTCAGCAGATATTTCCTGAGCACCTGCTGCACTGTGGTGGGTTCTGGAGGTACAAAGACTTTAGACAAGGCCTCTGCCCTTCAAGGAATTCAGGCTCGTGGGAGATTGAGTATAGAAAACAAATTGTAATGCAACATGTCAGTTTCTCTAATGGAGAGCCATGTAAAGTGCAAGGAGGGTAGAATTGTCAGTGCCTCATTTGACTTGGAAAGTCTGGGAAGAATTCACAGAGGAAGGAAAACTTGAGCTGAGGAATACAAACTCAGAGAAAAAAAGGGAGGGCTTTCCACACAGAGGGCAACATTTGCAAGGACAGGAACCAAAGGCTTACTATTATGCTAGTATCAGTTCTCCCACATTAAGCTATAAATTCAGTATAATTCCCAGCAAAATCTTAGTAAGATTTTTCATAGAACTTGATATCTGAAATGGGTGAGAATAGCAAAGAAAACAATGAAAGAGAAGAACAATGGAGGCAGCGGGGAGAGTTGCCCTGCCAAGGACCAAAACATATTACAAAGATATATTAATTAAAACTGTATCGTATCTAGGTAAAAAGAGATAAGCAGAGTAATAGAAACAATAAAAATTCCCAAAACGTAAGCTGGGAGCTGTTTGTAAGGGAGCTATAAATGGTTAGGTATAATTGCTAGTCCAGGGCTCGTTCAACTGTCTTTTTCCAGCAATTACACATATAACTTTTCAAGTCTAGGGAAATGATTGCTGTGGATAGGAACTGAGTCAATTATTTGCAAAGGAACTGTTTCATACATGATTATTTGCACATACTTAAAAATCCTATCTGAGGTCTGACATGTTGAACTGGAGATTTTGTGTCTCAAGGGTTTTTGTTTGTTTGTTTGTTTGGTGAGGAAGATTCCTGAGCTAACATGTGTTGCCAATCGTCCTCTTTTTTTTTTTTTTTTTTTGCTTGAGGAAGATTAGCTCTGAGCTAACATTTGTGCCAGTCTTCTTCTATTTTGTATGTGGGATGCCTCCACGGCATGGCTGATGAGTGGAATAGGTCCGCACCTGGGAGCTGAACCCGTGAACCCAGGCTGCCGAAGCAAAGGGCATGGAACTTTCACCCTCGGCCACAGGGCCGGCCCCTGGTTTTTATTTTAACATATAAAGAGTAGGAAAGTATGTTCTGATGTTGTAGAAAAATATACTGAAATAAGTATAGTTTGTGTACATGTGACAAAGTTGCAGTATGTTAAATGTTTATATTGGCATTAACATATACATAGAAGTAATCCTCTATCTGAAGACCTAAGGATATGGGAAACCTTACTGGGCTTGTAACTGCAATTGTCTCCCTCCTCCTGGGAATACCTAGCCTTGGAATACTCACCAGGCCACTTGTCATGAAGAACAGTGAGTTGGGGCAGCAGGGAAATGGGGAGGGAGGAGAGAGTCAAAGAAAATGGCTCCTTAGGGTTAGAAATATGGAGAAAAGGGATTTGAAAGAAAGGGAATGAAGCAGGGCAGAATTAACTTGGCCTTCCTCAAATTTTTCAACAGTGGACATTAATGTGTCAAATATATTTATTTGTTCTATTAATGTCCCCTCTAATTATTTTTCCATTATTCATTTCGTTGATTTATTGTTTATTTTCTTGGTAGATATAGTACACAGAGATCTAAAACTGGAAAACATAATGGTTAAAAGCAGCTTTATCGATGCTAACGATGAAATGAACTTAAACATAAAGGTAAGGTACTAGAGGTGGTGGTATATATTTGCCTATAAACAATTTGATTGCAAAGTGGTATTTTTAGATACATTTTGGAAGCTTTTGAGCAGCCAGAGAATAAGTGGCTTGTGTTAAAAAAATTAAGACTTTACAAAAGAGGTTGTAACTGACAAGAATGATTTTACGAGTTAAGTGGTGCTATTGACTTTTTTTTAAGTACGTATGCCTTTGGATGGTTGTTAATCATTAGTTAATAGCAAGCAAACAGATGCTCTGAATTCTAATTAATTTCAAAATTGTGGCTGGTAATTTGATATAGATGTGTTATAGATTTAGAGAAAAACACACCTTGGCTGTGCCTCTGATACTAAATTCATGTAAAGTCCATATTTCTCATTGAAAACTTTCCTGGGTATTAATATTTATGTCCTAAGCACAATTAATGTGCCAAGTGTTTATTCTCGAAGGCTTTATTCAAACTGTGTTCTTTAATGTCAAATAAATGATAGGACACATTATTTATTACTTAACACTTTAATGGTGGCTGCTTTCAAAATATATGAATGTGTTAATTTAGGAATAAAATGTTGTCTGTGAATAACTCGCTCTGTGGCAGAAGCTAAATCCCCATGTGATATATAGGTTTAACGGTATTGTTGTTTTACCCTAGTAAGTGTTCTTGAATAGATCCATTGTAAACTCCATGAGGGCGAGAATTATGTGTGTCTTAGTCGCTCTTGGTACCTGGAGCAGTGCCTGACACATAGTATGTGCTCAGTTAGTATTTGGTGAAGGAAGAGATGAATACTCTCCAAAGAACTGAATTGGATCGTGAAATCTTTTGTATATTTTATATCTGTATAGATTTTCTCTAGAGAAGGATGTGTATCACAATGCTCCAAATGGGCTAACTGTGAAAACTCCTGGAGAAATTGATTAATCTGTTTAGAAAAACAGCGATACTCCATGTTGATAGGAACATTCTCTCACTGCATAAGCACTGGAAACTGCATTTGGTGTCCGTGGACCCAGAGCCCAGCTTTGGTTGCATGATCAGTAAATGTGCCTGTTCTTCTGCTTTCAGCCCAAGGCTGTTCCAACTTGGGAGACAAGACCAAGGGCACACGCTGAATATTTAATAGCCAAACGTTTAACGGCCAGGATTTAGGACTGAGCGTGAAGACTGCAGTTGCAGCAGTAGGCCTCTCATGTGTTTGTAGTAATACTGTTTTTTTCCCTGTTAATTTGCTTCTTGTAGTTTTTTAATAATGTAGTAATTGTTTTATTAGTATACTCTAGAAACACAAAGGGAACAATAGCAAAGAAAAGATAGTATTTACCAGAGAGAGTGTTTTATAAATATTTATAAAAAGGGGGAGTTTCCTTGAGTTCTGGCAAGGATAATGACTTGCGTTTATAACATGCTTTAAACCGGAACATAGCTGGAGAATCAGAAAAATAGCTAATTAACATACTAAGGCCCGAATGTATTTTACAATGAAAGGGCTTTTTAAAAAATAACTTTTTCACATGAAAGAATTTAAATTCCTTCTTCAAGATACAACTTCCTATGTTGAACTGGTGAATTTAATTAGATGGAATGAACAATCAGCATCATGGGCGTTTTCTTAAGGTTTGAGAAACCAAGCTTCTCTTTACCAAGTTTCTTCTTCACAAAGAAGGGTGGGTGAGGAAGGAAAGCAGAGTCCTTGCTAGTAATACGAGTAAAGCCCCTCCATCCTCAAGAATCCATGAGTTAGATGCAGTTACAATGTGGTGGAAGTCCTACCTGCAGAATGAGTTGAACTCTGGGACGGGAAAACAGGTGACTTGGAATTTCCTCTTCCAGGTGACGGATTTTGGCTTAGCTGTGAAGAAGCAGGGTCGAGGTGAGGCCATGCTGCAGAGCACGTGTGGGACTCCTATCTACATGGGTGAGTAGTAGACTTAGAATGAGTTTTCTATATAAAAGAGTAAAATAACAGTGTGGATTAAAACTTGAGCAATTTGATTTTGCCATCCTGACTTAATGGCCCTGATCAAGCTACTTTTTCTTTTTTTAGGTCAAATAATTTCAGTTATTTTAGCATTTTTCTCATAGCTCTTGTCTTCAAAGACTGTAGTTTTTTTTGTTTCTCTGGTCTTCTCTGTAGTTGTTTATATCTCTTAGGTAATCATACCCCAAACTTAATTATTGTTTTTGTTAATTGATGCTAAAATTAGCATCAATTAGTGTGTGTTTTGCCTCTTTCCGTTTTGTGTCCAATCTAATTGCCATCAAATAGTTTTTCATAAAGAGTACTGATTAAGTATATTTTGTAAAGCAGCGTTTCCAATTTTTCTAAATGTGATTTTCAGCAGCTTTACTGAAGTGTAATTTAAATACCATAAAAAATATACCAGTAAGTGATTTTTCATACATTCAGAGTTGTGCAACCATCACCACAAACCAGTTTTAGAACAATTCTACCCCAAAAAGTTGCCTCATGCCCATTTTCACTCAATCTCATTCCCATGCCAGCCCCAGGGAACCGCTAATCTTTTTGTCTCTCTAGATTTGCTTTTTCGGGACATTTCATGTAAATGGAGTCATACAATATGTAGTCTTTTATGTCTGGCTTCTTTCCCTTAGCATGGTGTTTTTGAGGTATATCCCTGGTGGAGTATGTATCTGTAGTCTCTTCCTTTATATTGCTGAATTCTCCATTGTTTCAGCATGCCACATCTTGTCTCTCCATTTAGTAGCTGATGGACATGTGGATTGTTCCCAGTTTGGGGCCATTGTGAATATTGGTGCTATGAACATTGGTGTACAAATTTTTATGTGGACCTATGGTTTGATGTCCCTTGGGTAGCTACCTATCTGTGAAATTGCTGGGTCATATATTATTTATGTTTAACTTTTTAAGAAACTGCCAAATGATTTCCAAAGTGGCTATAACATTTTACCTTCCTGCTAGCAGTATATGAAGGTTCCAGTTTCTTCACATCCTTGATGACACTTGATATTAACTGTCTTTTTAAGTAGAGTCATTCTAGTGGGTATGAAGTAGTATCTCTTTGTGGTTTTTAATTTGCATTACCCTAATGACCAACGATGTTGAGCATCTTTTCTTGAACTTATTAGTCATTCCTATATCCTCTCTGATGAAATGTCTATTCATATCTGTACCTATTGAAATGATCATATCTTTTTTCTCTTCAAATTTATTAATGAAATAGTTACATTAATAGATTTTTAAAATGTTGAACTATCCTCGCACTTTTGGATTAAACCCCACTTGGTATAGTATACTGCTGTATTCAATTTGTCACCACTTTATTTAGGAGCTTTCAGGGTAGCTTGCTTTCTTTTGTGTTGCCCCTGTCTTTTCTGATGTTATGGTTATGCTAGCCTAATTTAAAAAATAAAATATTTTCACTTTTTATATGCTCATGAACCAATTAAGTAAAAGAAATCGTCTATTCATTTATAGTTTGATGAAATTTCCCCTTAAAATGTTTTGGTCCTGGTACCCTTTGGGGGATGAAACTTCTCTTATATTTTCAATTTATACTGGGTTATTCAAGTTTTCCGCATCCTCTGGAATCAGTTTCATAATTTGTATTTTCATAGAAAATTGTTTATTACATTGAGATTTTCACTTTTATTGGCATAAATATGCATATTATATTCACTTATAATTTTTGGATTCTCCTGTATATCTGTGGTTATATTCCCCATTCCTAATATTTTTTTAAGAAGGCACTATGATGTAATATTCGCAGTATGGCCTCTGATGTCACATGGCTAATTCAGGATTCCAGCTTGGCCACTTCCTCTCTGATTAACCCTGGGCAAACAACTTAACTGCTTCTGTCACAGTTTCTAATCTGTGTAATTGGGATTATGTCACTCATTTATCAGAAACTTTTTGAGGATCTACTTTGTGTTAGACACTGGTCTAGGTATGGGGAATACAACAGTGAACAAAACGTAAAAATGTCATGTTCGTGCAAACAGTAAACAAGATAAGAAATTAAAATATCTGGTGTGTTAGAGAGAGGTGCTAAGGAAGAAGAATAAAACAGGGAAGGGGAGAGGGTGGATTTGGGATTGTGATAATAACATCGTTCTTATCAGAGTGACATGAGAATTGAGTGAGTAAATAGATGTAAAGTGCTTAGCACAGTACCTGGCACTTAGTGCTCAATTTTAGCTCTTGTTATAATACTAATCATTCTTTTCTTGATCAAATTTGTTCGTGGTTAGGACAATTTTTTGGGCTTTCAAAGAACCAGCTCAAGGCTAATGTTATTTGGTTTACTTTTTCATTGATTTCTGTTTTTATTTTTCTGAATTCCTTCTTTTGGTTTATTTTTTAACTTCCTCAGCGAAATGCTTATTTTCAGTCTTCTTATTTCCTAATAAATGTATTTAAGGCTAAATATTTTCCTCTGGGTAATTCTTTGGCCGTTTCTTTTGTATACAGTGTTCTAATTGTTATTGATTTCTTAATAGTCTATAATTTTAGTTTTAGTCTTCTTCTTTAATCCAAGAATTATTTAGAAGTGCTTTTAGGATTTTCCAGGTAGTTGGGATGTGTTTGATACTCCTGTGAATGTGTGTTAGATTTCCTAGACTTTTGTTCTTTCTGTCTGGCTTTCTTCACTGTAGTGGGCAATTGTGACTTAAAGGTTTTCAACTTTTAGGAATTTTTTTTGTGATTGAACACACGACTCGTTTTTGCACATCTTGCATTGGATATTTAAAAAGTATATATATTCCTGGTTGTTGAGCATAAAAATTTCAGTGTGTGCTTATAAAAATCAAATGTGATAGCTTTGTGATTCAAACTTTCCATATTGTTAATTTAATTTTGCTTGCTGCTTCTGTTGGTTTCTAAGAGAGACAGTTATTAAAGTCACCCACCAAGATAGAACTTTGACAAATTCTTTTTGTACTTTTAGTAGATTTCTAAAAAAACTACCTTATTGAAATATAATTTACATATGATAAAATGCACAAATTTTAAGTGTAAAGTTTGATGTTTTGACAAATGCATGTACTTGTATAATCACCACCCCAATGAAGATATTAACATTTTTATCACCCCAGAAAGTCCTTTGTGTCCCTCTCAGTCAGTCCCCCACCCAGACCCCAGCAGCCGCTGATGACTTCCATCACCATAGCTTAGTTTTGCCTATCTAGAACTTTTTTTTTTTTTGAGGAAGATTAGCCCTGAGCAAACATCTGCTGCAATCCTCCTCTTTTTGCTGAGGAAGACTGGCCCTGAGCTAACATCTGTGCCCATCTTCCTCTACTTTATATGTGGGACGCCTGCCACTGCATGGCTTGACAAGCAGAGCGTAGGTCTGCACCTGGGATCCAAACCAGCAAACCCTGGGCCACCAAAGCAGAACGTGTACACTTAACCCCTGGGCCACCAGCTGGCCCCTGTCAAGAACTTTATATAAATTAAAGTGTGTGGTATATGTTCTTTTGCGTCTGTCTTCTTCTGTTCCATGTAAGGATTTTGAGACTTATCCATGTTGTATCAGTAGTTTATTCATTTTTATTGCTGAGGAGTATATCTAACTCATTGTTTTTTTGCCTAGTTGATACATAAAGTTTTAAAATCATCTAGTCTTATTTGGAAAAGGCTGCTTTAGATTCTGTTCATATCTTCCTATTGGCAAAAGGCATCTGGTCTGTAGCTACATGGGGAAAATATATCCCAGCACCCTGAGTTTCATGCCTGCTTATTAGTTGTCTGTGCTGATAACAAGTGAGAGAACAAGAGAGAAGCCAGATGGTTCGCAGAGCTGTGCTGACTTCCTAAGTGGCTTGTGGGCGCAGGTATTGCCTCTGCCTCCCTGGGAGAGCTGTGATGACAATGCAGGTAGAAAGGCCCCCGATAATTGAGATGACTCTGGAAGAGTGAGGACCAGGAGTGCCGGGCCCCTGCTGCGTGACCCACCTGCGTGGAGCTCCTTCATGAAACCTAATAGCGAACTTGCCCTTGTCGTAGGCACGTGGCCGGAGAGCACCTTGGACTTTAATGATTCAGTATTTAGAGAGTTTGAGCAGAGTTAAAGAATACAAGTAGCTGCTCAAAGGAAAGTACTATTCAGTTAATTTTCACTGATTTGGAGATGAATCACTGAGTTTGTTAGTTAACTATAGATGAGCCTTTTCTTATTATTTCTTCTGTTTACTTTTTGACTCTTTCTGCTGCTTTTTAGCTCCTTTAACAATAGGCAGAGGAAATGAAATTCCATTTGCTTTTAGTAGTTATAAAAGGTATGTGTGTGAGTGTGTAAGCGGGGGAGAGTGAAACTGTCTTCTAAAATAAAAACACCTTTTATGCGGGAGGCACTCCGTAGCTGTGTAAATTTAGGCAAGTCACTTGGTATAAACCTGTTTCCCCACTGGCAGAGTAAGTCAAATGCCTACATAGCTATCTCAAAAGATTCTTACATGATTTGTACAAATAATGTGACTTATATAAAAATACTTTGTAAATTTTAAGGGTCTATTGAAATGTTTACATTTATTTTATCTTTATGTTTATAACTGTTTTGTTCTTCCTTTTTCCTTAAAGGAAGATATTTCAGCCCTAGACATGGCCCTGGAATATCATATGTGACTTTCTGAAAAGCCTGCTGTTATAAAAAATCTAATCATTAAAAAATGTGCTACCTTAAAGTAAAAAAAAAACAACAAAACTTTGGAAAGATTGTTTAAAAAAAGATTGTGAACACATGTAAAGTAAGAAGCACAGAGTTGGGGAGTGGGGAGTACCTGGCCCCTCGTCCTCGTCCTGTGACGAAATGGCTTTTTGATCCAGTTATGTTGTAGGAGCTCTCTGTTTGTCTTAGTTTTCTCATTTAGAAAATGTGGAAAATAATTCGTATTCTGTTGTAGGAGTGCTTTGATGTTATTGTTATTATTATTTTACTAAAGTGATTTATAAGCACTTATCTTAGTTTTTCTGTGAATCCAGATTTATACATATTGGGCTTGCTTTAAATTATATACACTTAAGGCGTGTATTCAGTCTATTTTTGGAAAAGAACTGAGATTGTTGTCTTCTACTATAACTGCATGATCTTTGCAAAATCATTTCTTAATTTCAGAGGAATGAAGAGTAGTACATTTAGTTATACAGTGTGTGCCATCATTCCATTAGAGGCTACATGACAGGAGTGAGGATGCAGTGACATCAGTTGTTAAGGCCTGTACATTATTCATTTAACATCTGCTGTTGGTTCTCCTGTTCCCTGTGGGGGAATAAATTACAACACATCAGCACATTTGTCATGCTTTGTGTTTAAGCATTTAAAAGTCATTTATTGTATTATTAATATTATTTTATTTCCGCTTGTTTGGCAGCACCTGAAGTTATCAATGCCCATGACTATAGCCAGCAGTGTGACATTTGGAGCATCGGTGTAATAATGTACATTTTGTAAGTAGCCTTGCTAAATGTTCAGTTTAAAATGAATGGATAGTCTCTAACAGTAGAATTACATAGATCTTAAATTAAAACTAGACAATATAGTTTTTAAAAAGCGACTGAAAAAACAATTGGGAAGTCCTTGTAAAAGCTCTCTTTTAGTTGTCGGGTACATTCATTAGGTGTTTTTTTTAATTCCATAAATTTATAACTTTCAGCTTTGCTTTTCATTGATCTATAAATGCTACAATGCACTGTATGATCTGAGCACAGTGAAAAACTTGCCTTAAAACCCGTCTGATCCTTTGCTACAAACCAAAAGCTTCTTTGTATTTTCACAAGAGATTCACTTATCCCATCAGGTAGAGGGAGATACTGGGGCCTGGCACGAGAGCTGACCGTGGGCAGGGCACATGTGAGGAGTGGGCACTGATCAGATGGAGGCTCAGCCTGGGATCTGGGGAATATCCTAGAGTTCCTCATTCTCTTAATGCTCCTGAAAACGTCTGTCTTTCTTGCTCTTCCTTCTGTCTCATTCTCAGGATTCAGTCAAATCCCATGTCCTGTTCATTTTTCCTTTGAAGTGCCCTCACCTGTTCTTTCAGTTCTCTTCAGTTGTATAATTTCTGCTTGTGAACCCTTTTCTAGAACTTTACAATGTTTTTCTGACTGTTCTGTCTGCCTCTGGTTACCCTCCCTAGTTCATCCTTCACACTGCGGTCAGGGTTTTCTTTCTGAATCACAAATCTGATGGTGCTACTTTCCTGATTAACAACCTCAGATGATTCTCCCTTGCTGGAGAAAAGTGTCAGAGCATCTCAGCGTGGCATGACACAGCAAGCCTTTCCTGACCTGCCCCCAGCATGCCTTTCCAGTCTCGGGCTGGATGTGCATTCTCATGAAGCTACCCTGTGCTGTGGCTGCCCTTTATGACTCAGGCACACCTTGTATTACATGCCTCTGGGTCTTTGCTCATGCAGTTCCTTCTACCTAGAATGTTCTTTTTCTTCTCTACTCACCTCTCTCCTGAGTGTGCCCAGCTCAAACATTAATGCCTTCTATTTCCCTAACTCCTGCTCTACACTCTAGAGTTACTACGTTCATTAGGTGTGTACTTGTCCAGAGGATTTAAGGCCACATACAAAAATGCATGCAAAACAGTAAAGTTGAAAGAAAAACAAAATAAGAATATTTAACAAGGAATGTTTGCACACGTGTAAATTTGATAGAATTAATTGTTCACTTTTCTGTGTTCTCATAGCACTTTTGAAAACTAGATTATAATGTTAGAATATAATTATTGTATTATATGTATTATCTCTGTTTTCCTTGCTCTAAAATCCATGAAGGACAGAGATCTTATGTTATTCATCTTTGCACCCCTGCTGTCTGGTACAGTAGTAGGCATGTAGTCAGTGCTTAATATATGTCTGTTAAATTGAATTAAAGTGACTTGTCTAAGAGGCGTTCTGAAAAGTCAGTGGCCATTGTTCTGCCTCTTGGTGAATATGAACATTTTTATGTTGACGCGACATTAGTTTTATGGTCATATTGAAGATTTCACTGAGCACTACCTCTTCGAGATCATTTCTAAATATTGACATCACAGTAGTTGCATTTTCACAGTTCTGTGAAATGGAAACACAGGCAGTAGAAATTGGAGGATGTGGTTGCTGCTGTGGCTCAGATGGTCCACACACATCACTGCTTAGATTGTATAAAGTATAAACACATTCACAAAGTTTTTGATCATTGTTTTGTGCTGATTAGAATCATATTGCAAAAGTCTGAGCCTTAGTCTTTAATTAAAAATATAACCATTTTAGATTCGTGTTTTATACTCTGAAGACTTTCTAGACAACACAAGTGAAACATCATATATGTAATTGAATATTACACAATTCATGTGTGGTGTTTGCTGCCTTCCCAGTTTGAATTTGGTGTTAAGGAAAGTGTGATAGTTTATTACATATCTTAAAATGTTTTCTCTTTCTTAAAGATATAATTTTAATTTTTCTATTTCAGAGCATGGCTGCATGTCATCATTTAAGGCATCTTTCTTTCTTTACAGTAGACTCTTACTTAGCTAATCAGTGCTATTCATTAACCTGCCTGAGCCCAGTGGTCTTATACATAATTCTTTCACCAAGGGCGCAAACATATTACCTTCTCCAGGGGGGTTATTTTCTTGTTTATCAGTTACCCCTGATTCATTTCTCTTTAATTGGACAATGAAAACATACTTTCTCAAGGTGAAATTAACATAAATGCCCTTTATGGGTACTATCCTCTGCTGTTTTCATTCCTACGAGGGCAACGAAAATAATAGGAAGGCTTTAAGAGGCATTTTTCATGTCTTGGATTCCCTTTTCTGGATGTACAGAAAATTGCTGTCATAAAATTTCATATGCTGCTGATTGACCAACCATTAGATATATTTTTTGTAAGTGAAATTGCAAAGGACAGACAAAAGTGGAATTTTTTAAATGCAGCCCTTAAGCCATAGTTACGTGGTAGTCTGGCAATACAAGAGCAGCTAAGAATTGGCAATTGTGCATATCACTGGCTGTTAACAGACTCAATGAGCTGGGCTTTTGCTGGCCTGTACTTGTTATAATAGATAGTAATTGTCCATAAGGCCATTTTTCTGGCGTGGTTTGTGTGTGTGTGTATTTTAAAACTAAACAATAGCGAGGCAAGTAAGATCAGAGAGAGGAGGGTCAGAATGCGCTGGACCAGTAAAAAGTATTTAAATAAGAGTTCCCAGAGCAATTTGATAAATACCAATCTATTAACAAGAACTTATTGGTAAATGAGAAGCTATATTGTTCATCCTAGTTTGATAAACTGCTAGGAGGAAAACAACTTTTTTCCCTAGGAAAGTCATCATCATTATCATGTAAAATGTTTGTCAAATCTAGACTTGTTCAGAAAATGTTCATGGGAAAGATTTTTAAAGAACTTAAAGAAAAATGTAACTAAAAAAATCAGTAAAAATCTAGCTGTTCAGAGACTTAGAGATCATTATATTTATGTATGTAATAGACCAGCATTTGGGAAGTGTAGTGGAATTATGTCATTTTATTCTTTCAGTAATAAAGTAGAAAAATATAATCCTGAGAGTGGAAGACTCCTCTGTCATGAGTCCAAGTCCACCTTCTGTCTGGTTGTGATTGGGAAAATCTACTTCTTGTCTACAGGGTTGCCCTCAGATGTCAGAGTTGGCCATAATGATGACAGCCAACATTTGTTGAGAATGTACTAGGAAGAATTGAACTCAACTTTTAAGCATGTTCTTGTAGTTTTGGACTGAATCCCTGTTGAAGCAGAGGCTTGCCATGGTCTTTGGGAAGTAAAGTACAGCACTTTGTTTTAAAAGATTCTAAAAACACATAGTCCCTGTATTAGACAAGTGCAAACAAGCCCATGTTTACTTTATATGCACTGCTCACGGCTTTACTGACGTTGGTCGTTATGTGTACTCACCTTTCACCCTGCTGGACTGAAGGGTCAAATCATCATCCTCTGATTTTCCTCATCCCGACCTTTGTCATTTTGTATACCATTTTTGAAGAGTTGTGGCCATTTTATTGGATTTTTAGCTTTGACTCAGAGCCTATAGACATTCCCAGGGTTATTCTTGGTTTATTCTTACTGTTGCTAAGCTTTGTATGTTATTTTACCATGGATAAAACTCTTACATGGTCGTTGGACTCTGATAACTCTTGTTAGACTCTGCTAACTCAGTGTGTTTGTCTGCAAGTCCAGTTTGGATTATGTCCCTTAAAGCATTGCCTAACCCTTGCTCACAGTGCAGTGTCCCCTCTGTTGTCTGCAGCTCTCACTGTGCACTTAACCTCACGCACCTTGCTGTGTTTTAACCCTAGTTAAGCTTAGTGTTCCCTCACCTGGAAGAGCTTTGGGTTATTTGCAAATCCAGAGGTTTCAGTGTAGATGAGAGCCTAGCGCTAAGCAAAACCCCTTTACTTCTGTTTCCACATCCAGAGAGGACCCCACTTCCCCCGTCCTCTACTTAAATATGAAGCACCACTACTTCCCAATCCCGTGGAAACTTCATTTTACTAGCCATATTTTGAGTATTAAAAAAAAAGTCTAAACAAAATGATTGCCTTTCTTATAGGTTATGTGGAGAACCACCCTTTTTGGCAAGCTCGGAAGAGAAACTTTTTGAGTTAATAAGAAAGGGAGAACTACATTTTGAAGATCCAGTCTGGGATTCCATAAGTGATTGTGGTAAATATAGATTTGTTATTATTTATTAAATCAAGTATACATAAGAATGTTGGCCCGTCATTCAAATACTTTAAATCTGTTTAGTTATTAAATTTACTTGTAGAAATAAACACTATTAATTTGTGGAAACAGTGATATCTTCACTGTGATTGTTACAATCAAAACTTCCAAGAAAAACAGAAAATACTTAGTAAAAATTGAAGAGGAAATTGGCTGATCATCTAGCAAATTTTTACTGTAGACCAAAAAACTAGTCCAGGCAATAAAACCTCACTTTAGGCCTTAAAATTTATTTCTTAGCCATTTATACTGATGATATTTATTTTACAGTTGACATCGTTCCTTCATGTCATGCAGACCTAATCCTAAATAAATTGGAAAATGTATGGTATTTATTGTAGTTAATATAAATAAGATTTTTAGGATTTTCCCTTATTTGCAGCTAAAAGTGTTTTGAAACAACTTATGAAAATAGATCCTGCTCACAGAATCACAGCTAAGGAACTCCTAGATAACCAGTGGCTAACAGTAAGTTACAGTGTTACTTCTTTTCTTTCTTTTTGACATGAAACCATTGCTCTTGCTTTTCATTTGGCCTTGTAGTTTATATACCATCTTCTTAAAACAGGCAATTAGTTTCATCTTCTGACAAGGTAAATAAATTATTGAGTCTTGATACATTTCTGAAATGGGTATTTTCAAACTGTTAAAACTGTTGCCACAGTTGTTTGTGTATGTTTACAGAGGTTTAAACAGACTTCACTTTGCTCCGTATCATGACGGTGTCGAGTCCGGTAGAGCAGAGCTAGGCAGGTCTGTCATTAGAGCTGTGGAGTGTTGAAGCAGCTCAGTGATGTAGCGCACTGGAACTGTCCACTTCTCTTTCAACTCTTGGGATGCAAGGAATCTGTGGGAACTCAGAAAAGCCAAGGTCTCCTAACAGTGGCTGTAACCTGCCTTGATATCTTGAGTAACTATTCATTTACGTATTGCTTTCCCCCGTGAGACTTGGTACCTCGAGGACAGACATTACGTCTTACTGATCTTCATGTCCGTGTACTCAGAATATTACCTGGTCATGATAGGCACTTTGGAAGAGGCTGCTATTTACTTCTCAGTGTTTATTCTCTTTTTCTTCTCTGGTAAAGAGGATCCTAACTTAACTGAAAACATTGCTATCTAGTCTTCTTTGCTAGTTATCCCCAGTCTTTGCTAGTTATCATGGTGGTCAATGAGGTCTAAGTGGAAGTAGGAGCAATCTCTGGGAAATTTCCTTAAATGGAGGAGGTGTGGCATTCCTCATGCCCATCTTCTTTCCTGATGAGTGGAATGCAGATGTGATTGCTGGAGTTTGAGTAGCCATATTAGACCATAAAATAGAATCCATAAAGTGAGGATGGCAGAGCAACAAGACGCAAGGAACCAGGGCTGTTAGCTCACAGAGCTGCCATGCCAGCCCTTGACTGCCTACCGTCAGACATTTTTATATGAGCAGGAAACAAACTTCTGTCATCTTTAAGACACTGTAGAATATGCAGTTGAATCTAATACCGATTAATACAATACTCAATAAATAATTGCTGAATGAGTGACTGATTCAGTAAATGAGTAAGTGTGTAGGTATCAGATAAAATGTCTGAGAACTGAGATGGAAGATTTCTAAAGACACATGGAAATATTGCTAAGCGATATTCATCCATGACAAAAATCATTGTATGTCTATTACTTGCTAGACACTGTTTTAGGTACTGCAGATACATGAGATGCTCACATTGCAGTAGTATTGTTAAGAGATGATGGTGGCTTGGACAAGGTGGTAGCAATAGAGTTGAAGAGAAACGTGATATGTTTTTTAGGTTATAATTGACATGACTTGGTGATGGGTAACATGAGGGATGAGGATAGGGAGGAATCAAGGATGATCTCTAGATTTTAACAACTGGTTGGATAGTGATACCATTTGCTGAGATGTGGAAGGCTGTATGAAAAGTTTTGGGGTGGGTGGGCGCTGAATCAAGAGTTCCATATTAGATATGCTGAGTTTGAGATGGCTATGTGGCATCCAAGTGGAGATATGAAATAGATGATGAATATATGAGTCTGGAACTGGAGAAGTCTGAGCTGGAGATATAGATTTGGGAATCATGAGTATATAGATGCCATTTGAAGTTGTTGGGCTAAAGAGATAAATTAGGAAGAAATTACAGATAGAAAGGAGAAGAAGCCCCAGCACTCTGCCTTCAAACACTACAACATTTAGAGGAGGAGAAGCTTGCAATGGAGGCTGAGAAGGAATCGCTGATGAGGAAGGAGGAAAACTAGGAGAATAGTGTCAGGGAAGTTAAATGAGAAAAATGTTTGAGAAAGTGAGAGCAGTCAACTTCCAGGTAAATGCTGCTGAGAGATCAAGATGAGAAGTTTCCATTAGACTGGCCAACAGAGAGGTTGACGATCACCCTGAAGGGCCAGATAAGTTTAGATACCATAAATTTATGGTGCTTATCACTCTTCTTTTAAATTCTCTAATTTTCCTTTGGCAATTTCTAATCATTTCTTTGAATAATATTTTTTTCTTCAAGTGCTAAAAAAAGTCTTCACTCAAAAATGCCTGACAGTTGCCCTCTTCTGTGAATGTGTTGCTCTCTCAAATGACTCTGTGCAATAAGTATTTCTGGCCTAAAGTAACTGTGCAAATGAGCTAGCAACTAGATCATCGCAAAACTGTACTGAGTAGATTTGTAGGACAGCAAAATCAAAAACTGCAAAACAGATGGTGTGCCTTAGAAATCCATCTCTTTTCAGCATCACACAACATTCGGGTTTGGCCATTTAATTATTTGTTTTCTAATTAGTACAACTTTATTTCTGGCTTTGGTCATTTTTCCAGAAGTCTCCATTTTTGAGCCTCTGTAACATTTGTCTCTGTGTAGTCTTTGCCAAATGGATAGAGAAGTGACAGATAGTGTGTACTATATCGGACTATCCTAAGAAGTTCAGTGTATGAAGTTTAGAATGCTGGCATTTTATAAACTTCTGAAAGGCGAAAATTCTTTTCTTCTTAACCACTTGAAGTCTTACTTTCTGTAATTCATATCCTCTGTTTGAAATAATCTAAAGAGAACATGTCAGTTCTCTCAGTGCCTTGCTGCTCTTTAACCAAAGTTTATCTTTTTGCAATACCTAACACCTGGTAACATTGTTTTCAAAGAACTTTATTGGATAAAAAGTTTCTATGGTTTAGCCGATGTATTGTGCATTTTAGAATATGGTACATATCTGAAAAGTATTCTCTATGTATTTTTAAGTGAATGGAACTTAAAATAAATACCTATTGTTATCCTGATTTCAAAAGTCAAAGACTAGATGTAAGGGAAAACAGCCAAGAAATGCCTTTCCTACAAAGGGAGAGCGTGGTGGTGACTCACATTGCCAGGAGTGTGGCATTATTCTCTTGTATCTCTTTCTTCCTTTTTTTCCTCTTTACTCTCATAGTGGTCCAGGAGTTTATTCCTTCTTGTTAGATAATTATAGTTTCCTCTTGATATCCTTGCAAGTCCGCTGGTGACAACTAACACCAAGAATTTGCATTTTAAACAAGTTTCCCAGGTATTTTTGATGCCCACTTATATTTAAGAACCACTGCTATAAATTAAGGAAACATTTTTCTTTTATAGCTTATCAAAAAGTAGTTCCCAGATTTGAGCTCTATTGGTATTATTCATACATTCAGTAATTCCTTCAACAGAATTTTTTTTTTGGTGCCTACCATGTGCCAGCCCCTGTGCTAGGTAATAAAATACAGTTAAAGACATATAGGACATGGTCTTTGATGTAGGAAGTTAGAATTTAGTAAGGGAAGCAAGCTATGTATAAGATACAGTGCAAGGAAGAAAATGATAAATGACATGAGAAATTGCCAAATGACCAGAGTTACCGAGGCAAGCAAGTGTGAAATCAGAAAGTTCAATTTGACTGGCAGATAAGATGCTTGAAGGAAAGAAGTGGGAAATGAGACTTTTAGAAAAGGAAAGAAAATTGTGAGGGGACTTGAATCCCAGGCTGAAGAGTTTTAACTTGCTGTCATAGTGGAGAACGATTGTACGCTCTTTGAAATGAAGGAAATTGTTATTATAGTGCATCAGTCTTGCAAGGTGGCTTATTTTAAATGGGACAACAGTCATTTAAATGTCTATATTGATTTTAACAAATATCTTTTGATTTTAATCCATCAGGCCCTATAGGGGTACAAAGATGAATAAAACAGAGTCTCTCCCTTAGACTAATTGACCCCAAATTGCAGTGTACTTTGCTTTCTAGTCACACGTTGCAAAGGCACTTGTAATCAAGGTAGGGTCTCATTTTAGACCAGTCTGTCCTAATGTGTGAACAAGGCCCTTGTCCATTAATATACAAATTGTTATTCAGGTTTTGGTCATTAGCTTTTGACCTTTAGCCTTAATGTCCACACTCTATGTAAGAGAATGGATATTTTCTGATGCCTAACTAATTGTTGAGTATTTTTTTTCCTCCTGTATATTTTCGTCCTAAATATGTTAAGGCTCTTGCCTTTATTTACTATATTTAGTTATTCTTAAATTCTGAATTATCTTTTATATATGAATATGCTGATGAGGCCCTGTCTAATGAAGGTTGTTATAAAAATTAGGTTTAGAAGAGGCTTATGAGAGCCAGCCCTGCTGACCTCGTGGTTAAAGTTTGGGGCACTCCGCTTTGCTGGCCCAGGTTCGGTTCCTGGGTGTGGAACTACACCACTCATCTGTCAGCAGCCATGCTCTCGTGGTGACCCATGTGGAAGAACTAGAAGGACTTACAACTAGAATAGACAACTATGTACTGGAGCTTTGAGGAGGGAAAAAAAAAAAGAAGAAAAGAAAAAGATTGGCGACAGATGTTAGCTCAGGGCAAATCTTTCCCAGCAAAAAAAAAAGAAGAAGCTCATGAGCCAGGAACCTTGGGGATTTTCTCAATATTTAATGATAGATATATACTTAATAATTTACCAGATATTTATTGCATAACTACTGTGTGCTGTGGAGGACACAGGATGAGTCTGGCACAGTCCCTGCCCACAGGTTGCCCACAGCCTAGTAGAGGGTTTAAACCAGAAACACAGGCAGAGAATGAGTATGTAATGTGTACGTGTATATATATATTTAAGATAAATATATAAAAATATGCAAAATATAGTATGTAGTATACAATAAAATACACTCTATACATTATATATATATACTCTGTATAAAATATGTTTTTGTATTTTTTATATATGTTTTATATAGAGTATATTAGAATGTAGTAGTACTATTAGGTTTTCAAGAAGAGAGCTCTTATTCTCTTTAGGGGATTACAAAACTGCTTAAAGTGAAGGTAATATGTGAGCTGGCTCTAAAAGAATAAAAGTAGAAGTCATGGTAAGATGGAGGGGGATTCTATGTAGAAAGAACTTTGTAAAGAAGAACTTCACAAAGATATAGAGACAGAAAAAGTATGAAGTATATTCAGAGAATATGAAGTATGTTAGTGGTCCTGTTTCTCTAGAGCCATAGAATACGTGTAGGGAAGTAGTGGGAAATGAAGCTGTAAAGACAAGTCGGAGCTCCGCTGCTCTAGAACTTGACTTACGTGGAGAGCACGTTGTATTTGCCTTGTTTGATGATGGGTCGCTGCTGGAGGCACTGAGGGACATGATCACAGCTGAACTTATTGAGTTTTCTCCTTTGTCCCTCCAATCCTTGTAGGGCGATTTGGGCGGACTGGCTGGGGCCTGTGGGCTAGGCTCTGAGAACAGGGAGAACTCCTGTTCTAATGGAGTATCCTGCCTGAGAGAGAGTGAAGCCAGAAGAGCCCCGGGAGTACATCTGAGATGAAGGCCGTGAGGGAGCCTTCTACTCAGGTCATGGCTAAAGGGCAGAAGCAGGATCTTGATGGGGAGATGGAACTAGGAGTCAGGATCTAAATGGAAACAGGGTGAGCATGGGAACAGGTTGGGACAAAGTGCAAGTATCTGAGGCTCTTCCCAAGTCAACTCCATCAGTTAGCGGGTTGGTGGATGTGTTGTTGGCCAGGACAGGCAGAACTTCAGGGAGAAGAATCTGGCAAGTGTGGGTTGTGTGGTTTGCATGATGGTGAGCAGGAGCTGGAGAACTGAACTAGGACTGGGGTGAGGTTCTGAAGCCTGGAACTAGGGCAGTGAGTGTGGAAACAGAGAAGAGCGGAGAAATAAGACGTGAGAAAGAGAATCAATACAACTTTTCAACTAGGTAGAAATGTTAGATAAAAGGGTGAGAGGAACCCAAACTGTTTTTGAGGTGACTGGGAAAATGGTGTAAGACAAAAGAAGGTGTGGAGGAAGTGCTGGTTCTGTAGATGGAAAAAAGAGTGAGGTGGTTTTTGGAACAGTATATTCAAACTTTCATGCTTGAGTAATTCTGAAAAGAATATTGAAAAATGATGAATCTCCTCAGATTTTTAGGTTGAGCTTAAAAAATATTTACCATAAATTTAATTAATTACAAAGGATCTAATTTCCCATATATTGTAATTGTTAATAATTAAAGATAAAACTAATATTTCTTAACATGTATAAGACATCCATCTTGTCCATTTTTAAAAACATATGAACAAATCCTTTTCTAGCAGAAACTTCAAATTCTTCACTCTTTTCTTTGAATTTGTATTTCTATTCCTCTTCTTTCATAGAATTTACTTTAACGTAAAGTATGTTTTTGCTTGAAAGGCTTTTATTAATCACCCTACCATTTGTCTCATTTTGCAAAAAAAGTTCAAATTTATATTTAAATTTTTGCTATTTCCTGTGACGCTAGGCTCTAAATGTTTAAAAATTATTCCAGAATGATTTATCATTATGATTTTAGATTTGATCAAGAGAACATAATTATAATTTTTTATAATTCTTAAAGATAACAAGTAAAACTATATGGGAAATACATCTCTTTAGTGGCAGCATGGGGCTGCATTTCCCCCCAAATAGTGCATGCATCCGTGATTGAATATTACTCATTGTCAGAAAGAGATAGTGTTCAGCATTGATTATATTGTTGTTTTTAGTTTTTCCAGATATAGGCACTGGGAATCTTACATAAATAAGCAGACAGGAATGGAAGGACTTCTGACATAGCGATGTCACTCAGTTCTTTAAATCTGTTTGAGTTATATGTCAAAAGACACCTAGCGGAAGGCCAGCTGGAGGAGGCTCTGGTTCCTGCCAAGATACTGAATTAGCACAGACTACTGCATCTTCTCTGAAGATTAAACCTGGAGTAACTTTAGAGAGAAACCTCATGATACCAGGATTCGGTGAATAGTGTGAGAAGCCCCTGGGAAGATAAAGGGATGTTTTGAGCTGGTGTGTATGGTGGGCGAGGCTGCAGCCAGGGCAGGAAGTTAAAATAGGAAGAAAAAACAGCCCACGTCCCCCGTTGCCTCTCTTCCTCTGCCCTGGGACTTGGATGCCTGTCCCCTCACAGGGGTCTCAGGTAATAAAATCAGAGCAGCACTGAAGCCTGTGTGAGTAAGAAGCTAACGAAAATTGGGTGGGAATTGACTAGTTTTAGCCATTGACTTCTTGCTGTTGACCTCCAAACCCTAGAACCGCTGGTGGGTTCTACTTTTAGGAGGGCCTCCTAAGGGGGTTTCTCTTTGGAGGAGAAGGTTGATGAGGATGAACCCCTCAGCTGAGGAGCTGGTTAGTGGGGGCAGGTGTTTGGTGCCTAGGGTTCTACCCACTTCTCTTCCTTGAGTTCCCGGGGCTGAGGGCCTGCATCCGGCCTGAGAACCATGCCCTGTCTCCTGCGGAGCCAGTACTTCCTGTGGAATATGAGCTTATAGGCCAAGTTTCAAACACCAGTAGGAGAGTTTAGAATAGGCAGTCCAAGAATTTAAAAGTCAACAAAGTGAACATATGAAAAGAGATAAGGGAAGATGTTAATAATATGAAGCAAGACTATGAAATGATAACACAACCAAGTAGTACCTACAGGTAAGTACAACAGTTGAAATATAGAATGCAGTTATTTTGTAGGGTAAATAGTGAATGTGTACAGCTGAAGAATGAATTAAAACTCTAGATGATCAGATTATGGAACTTTTACAGAAGGAAACAGAAGATAAACAAATTGAAAATATAAAAGAAAAGTTAATATATATGGAGTTAAAAGTAAAAGTGTCAAAATCCATGTAATAGGAGTCTCAGAAAAGTACAAAGAGGGAGGAAGAAATATTTAAAGAAATAATAGAGGTAAATTCATCAGCATTAACAAAAGAAGAAAGAGTTCAGCTTTAAAGAGATGATAGACTACCAAATAAGAGAGATAAGGAAAAACTGACAAATAGACATAATCAAATTTAAGAATATCAAAAACACAGAGAAAATTCTAAAAGCTCCCAGAAAGAAAGAGCAAATCATATCAAAAAGAACAAGAATCACAGTGACGTCTTACTTTTCAGCAGTAACATTGGCTGAAGCTTACATGGAGTAACATTCTAAATGTATTAAAGGAAAAAGAGCTTTAAACTTAGACTTTTATATCCATCCAAATTGTCATTCAAATGAAAGGGAATAATAAAAATATTTTCAGGGGTCGGCTCCGTGGCCGAGTGGTTAAGTTCGCGTGCTCCACTGTGGTGGCCCAGGGTTCGGATCCTGGGCGCGGACATGGCATCGCTTGTCAGGCCACGTTGAGGCGGCGTCCCACATCCCACAACTAGAAGGACCTGCAACTAAGATATACAACTGTGTACGGGGTTGGGGGGGTGGGGTTTGGGGAGATAAAACAGGAAAAACAAAAAGATTGGCAACAGTTGTTAGCTCAGGTGCCAATCTTAAAGGAAAAAAAAGTTTTCAAATATACAAAGCCTCAGAAGATTTGCCACACATGTCCTACGCTTAAAGCATTTGGTAGAGGTAATTAAATAGGAGGAAAAACAAATCCAGTAGATGCAGCAAGAGCTGTTTACAGCAAGAGTCTTCATAAAGTTTGTAGGTGTAAAAAAAAAGCAAAACTAAAGAATCAGAAAAAGTATATTCATAATAACTCACAATTAAAATATGAGATAATATCCACATGATAAGCATTGAGGGGGAGAGAGAACACGGGCACATGAGAGGGTGCTAAAAGGGAAGATGTAGACAACAGATTTTTTTTTTTTTTTTTATTAATGTTATGATGGATTACAAGCTTGTGAAATTTCAGTTGTACATTTTTGTTAGTCATGTTGTGGGTACACCACTTCCCCCTCCGTACCCTCCCCCCACCCCCCCTTTTCCCTGGTAACCACCGATCAGATCTCCTTCTCAATATACTAATTTCCACCTATGAGTGGAGTCATATAGAGTTCGTCTTTCTCTGACTGACTTATTTCGCTTAACATAATGCCCTCGAGGTCCATCCACATTGTTGTGAATGGGCCAATTTCGTCTTTTTTTATGGCTGAGTAGTATTCCATTGTGTATATATACCACATCTTCTTTATCCAATCATCAGTTTCTGGGCATGTAGGCTGGTTCCACGTCTTGGCTATTGTAAATAATGCTGCGATGAACATAGGGGTGCAACGGACTCTTGAGATATCTGATATCAGGTTCTTAGGATAGATACCCAGTAATGGGATGGCTGGGTCATAGGGTATTTCTATTTTTAACTTTTTGAGAAATCTCCATACTGTTTTCCATAGTGGCTGTACCAGTTTGCATTCCCACCAACAGTGTATGAGGGTTCCTCTTTCTCCACAACCTCTCCAACATTTGTCATTCTTGGTTTTGGATGTTTTTGCCAATCTAACGGGGGTAAGGTGATATCTTAGTGTAGTTTTGATTTGCATTTCCCTGATGATTAGCGATGATGAACATCTTTTCATGTGTCTATTGGCCATATTCATATCTTCTTTTGAGAAATGTCTGTTCATGTCCTCTGCCCATTTTTTGATCGGGTTGTTTGTTTTTTTGTTGTTAAGCAGTGTGAGTTCTTTGTATATTATGGAGATTAACCCTTTGTCGGATAAGTGGCTTGTAAATATTTTTTCCCAATTAGTGAGCTGTTTTTTTGTTTCACTTCTGTTTTCCCTTGCCTTGAAGAAGCTCTTTAGTCTGATGAAGTCCCATTTGTTTATTCTTTCTATTGTTTCCCTCAACTGAGGAGTTACAGTGTCCGAAAAGATTCTTTTGAAACTGATGTCAAAGAGTGTACTGCCTATATTCTCTTCCAAAAGACTTATTGTCTCAGGCCTAATCTTTAGGTCTTTGATCCATTTTGAGTTTATTTTGGTGTGTGGTGAAAAAGAATGGTCGATTTTCAGTCTTTTGCATGTGGCTGTCCAGTTTTCCCAGCACCATTTGTTGAAGAGACTTTCTTTTCTCCATTGTAGGCCCTCTGCTCCTTTGTCGAAGATTAGCTGTCCATAGATGTGTGGTTTTATCTCTGGGCTTTCAATTCTGTTCCATTGATCTGTGGACCTGTTTTTGTACCAGTACCATGCTGTTTTGATCACTGTAGCTTTGTAGTATGTTTTGAAATCGGGGATTGTGATTCCACCGGCTTTGTTTTTCTTGCTCAAGATTGCTTTAGCAATTCGTGGTCTTTTGTTCCCCCATATGAATTTTAGGATTGTTTGTTCAATTTCTGTGAAGAATGTTCTGGGGATTCTGATTGGGATAGCATTGAATCTGTATATTGCTTTAGGTAGTATGGACATTTTAACTATGTTTATTCTTCCAATCCATGTGCAAGGAATGTCTTTCCATCTCTTTATGTCATCGTCAATTTCTTTCAAGAAAGTCTTGTAGTTTTCATTGTATAGATCCTTCACTTCCTTGGTTAAGTTTATCCCAAGGTATTTTATTCTTTTCGTTGCGATTGTGAATGGGATAGAGTTCTTGAGTTCTTTTTCTGTTAGTTTATTGTTAGTGTATAGAAATGCTACTGATTTATGCACGTTAATTTTATACCCTGCTACTTTGCTGTAGTTGTTGATTATTTCTAATAGTTTTTCTGTGGATTCTTTGGGGTTTTCTATGTATAAGATCATGTCGTCTGCAAACAACGCGAGTTTTACTTCTTCGTTACCTATTTGGATTCCTTTTATTTTTTTTTCCTGCCGAATTGCTCTGGCCAGCACCTCCAGTACTATGTTGAATAGGAGTGGTGAAAGTAGGCACCCTTGTCTTGTTCCTGTCCTCAGAGGGATGGCTTTCAGCTTTTGTCCATTGAGTATGATGTTGGCTGTGGGTCTATCATATATGGCCTTTATTATGTTGAGGTACTTTCCTTCTATACCCATTTTACTGAGGGTTTTTATCATAAATGGGTGTTGGATCTTGTCGAATGCTTTCTCTGCGTCTATTGAGATGATCATGTGGTTTTTGTTTTTCATTTTGTTGATGTAGTGTATCACGTTGATTGACTTGCGGATGTTGAACCATCCCTGTGTCCCTGGTATAAATCCCACTTGATCATGGTGTATAATCTTTTTGATGTATTGCTGTAATCGGTTTGCCAAAATTTTGTTGAGGATTTTTGCATCTATGTTCATCAGTGATATCGGCCTGTAGTTCTCCTTCTTTGTGTTGTCCTTGTCAGGTTTGGGGATCAGAGTGATGTTGGCTTCATAGAATGTGTTAGGGAGTTCTCCATCTTTCTCAATTTTCTGGAACAGTTTGAGGAGAATAGGTATTAAGTCTTCTTTGAATGTTTGGTAGAATTCTCCAGAGAAGCCGTCTGGTCCTGGACTCTTGTTTTTGGGGAGGTTTTTGATTACCGTTTCTATTTCCTTACTTGTGATTGGTCTATTCAGATTCTCCATTTCTTCCTGATTCAGTTTGGGGAGATTGTAGGAGTCTAGGAATTTGTCCATTTCTTCCAAGTTGTTCAATTTGTTGGCATATAGTTTTTCATAGTATTCTCTTATGATCTCTTGTATTTCATTGGTATCTGTTGTGATTTCTCCTCTGTCATTCCTGATTTTGTTAATTTGCGCTTTCTCTCTTCTTTTCTTGGTGAGTCTGGCTAGGGGTTTGTCAATTTTGTTAATTCTTTCGAAGAACCAACTCTTTGTTTCATCGATCCTTTCTATTGTCTTTTTTGTTTCAATATCGTTTATTTCTGCTCTTATTTTTATTATTTCCCTCCTTCTACTGACTCTGGGCTTTGTTTGTTCTTCTTTTTCTAGTTCTGTTAGGTGTCGTTTGAGGTTGCTTACGTGAGCTTTTTCTTGTTTAGTGAGGTGAGCCTGTATTGCGATGAATTTCCCTCTTAGGACTGCTTTTGCTGCATCCCAAATGATTTGGTATGTCGTGTTCTCATTTTCATTTGTCTCCAGATAATATTTGATTTCTTCTTTAATTTCTTCAATGATCCATTGTTTGTTGAGAAGCGTGTTGTTTAGTCTCCACATTTTTGCACCTTTCTCTGCTTTTTTCTTGTAGTTGATTTCTAGTTTAATAGCGTTATGATCAGAAAAGATGCTTGATATTATTTCAACTCTCTTGTATTTATTGATGTTTGCTTTGGTTCCCAAAATATGGTCAATCCTTGAGAATGTTCCATGTGCACTTGAGAAGAATGTGTAACCTGCTGTTTTTGGATGAAGTGTTCTATATATATCTATTAAGTCCATCTGGTCTAATTTTTCATTTAATTCTATTATTTCCTTGTTGATTTTCTGTCTGGATGTTCTGTTCATTGGTGTTAATGGTGTGTTGAGGTCCCCTACTATTATTGTATTGTTGTTGATGTCTTCTTTTAGTTCTGTTAAGAGTTGCTTTACAAATTTTGGTGCTCCTGTGTTGGGTGCGTATATATTTATAAGTGTTATGTCTTCTTGGTGGAGAGTCCCTTTTATCATTATATACTGTCCCTCTTTATCTTTCTTTATCTGTTTTGCTTTGAAATCTACCTTGTCTGATATTAGTATAGCGACACCTGCTTTCTTTTGTTCATTATTAGCTTGGAGTATTGTTCTCCATCCCTTCACTCTGAGTCTGTGTTTGTCTTTGGGGCTGAGGTGTGTTTCCTGGAGGCAGCATATTGTTGGATCTTGTTCTTTGATCCATCCTGCCACTCTGTGTCTTTTGATTGGGGAGTTCAATCCATTTACATTTAGAGTGATTATTGAGACGTGGGGGCCTACCACTCCCATTTTGTGTCTTGTTTTCCGGTTTTTTTCAGTTTCCTTTGTTTCTCGTCCCATGGTTTAATCTGTTCTGATGTAGAGCTGCTACTCTCTGTTGTTGTCCTTCTACTTATCTCCTCTGCTCTTGGTTTTGTAGCCCCTTTCCTTTTTTGGATTTTTCAGGAATGAGGGTTTTCCTGAGGATTTCCTGAAGAGGAGGTTTTGTGGCAATGAACTCCCTTAATTTTTGTTTATCTGGGAAAGTTTTTATTTCTCCATCGTATTTGAAGGATATTTTCGCTGGGTAGAGAATTCTCGGCTGTAGATTTTTGTCCTTCAGATTTTTGAATATATCATTCCACTCTCTTCTAGCCTGTAAAGTTTCTGCTGAGAAATCTGCTGATAGCCTGATGGGGGTTCCTTTGTGGGTTAGTTTCTTTTGCCTGGCTGTCCTTAATATTTTCTCCTTGTCGTTGACTTTTGCTAGCTTCACTACTATATGCCGTGGAGTTGGTCTTCTTGCATTGATAAAGTTTGGAGATCTATTGGCTTCTGTCACCTGAAGATCCATCTCCCTCACCAGATTTGGGAAGTTCTCAGCCATTATTTCTTTGAATAGGTTTTCTGCCCCTTTCTCCTTCTCTTCTCCCTCTGGTATACCTATAATCCTTACGTTGCATCTCCTAATTGTGTCTGATAATTCTCGGAGAGTTTCTTCATTTCTTTTAAGTCTTGCTTCTCTCTCCTCCTCTGCCTGCAACAATTCTATATTGCCATCTTCCAAATTGCTAATTCTTTCCTCCAAATTATCGGCCCTACTGTTCAGAGCATCTAGATTTTTCTTAATCTCCTCTATTGTGTTCTTCATTTCCAATATTTCTGTTTGGTTCTTCTTTATCGTATCAAACTCTTTTGTGACATAGCTCCTGAACTCGTTGAGTTGTCGGTCAGAATTCTCTCTTAACTCATTGAGAATCTTAATGATGGCTGTTTTGAAGTCATCGTCATTTAGGTTATACATCTCATTTTCTTTGGGATTGTTTTCTGTGTATTTGTTGCTTTCTTTCTGTTCTGGAGATTTAATGTATTTTTTCATATTGCTTGATGTTGTTGATTTGTGCCTCCGCATGGAAATAGAGTTTAGTTGCTCCTTTCACTTGTTTCAGCTGCTGCGGTGGGAGGAGCAGCTGTTTGTATTTCACCAACCAGGAATCCTGTCTGTAGTTGCTAACTGGGCCTGGGCCCCTCTTCGTAGCCACAGTGGCCCTTTGGATTCCCTCCTCTGCCGTGGGGGCCGTCACAGGGGGGCTTCAGGCTGCAGGTGCCCACCTAGATGTGCTCTCTCCTTGGGGTCTGCAACGGTGTTATGGGCTTTTCCAGCAGCCAGGGGTGGGATCACTTATATTTGTCGCTCTGTTGCTGTCGGCACCCACCAAATCTCACTTGTCCTCTATAGGTCGCAGGAGAGCTATTGGCATCTTCTACAGTCTGTGGTTAGTACACCTAGCTATGCTGCTTTTGCCCTGGGGTCTTCCAGCCTTGTGGCTGGCGGCTGGGTGCCTTCTACTGGTGCTGTGCAGAGGCTTTCCCTAAGGCTGCTGTGAGCCTGTAGGGTTTCCCCCTAGGCTACTAAGCTGGGTCTCTGGAACTCTCTCCAGCCCCAGTCCTCTCCGAGATCTCCGGCAATCCCTAGCCTCACGGGGTGGGCAACGGCAGCTGGGGGTCGCCCCGCCCTCAGGGCTTCTCTCCTGGCCTCTGCCGGAGCCGTGAATGCTGGGCGTGGCCCCTCTGCTAATGGCAGACAGAGAGTTTTGTCTGCTGCCCGGGCGGAGCTCCGGCGCTTCCCCTCCGGGTCGCAGGACCGGCCTTTTGAAAGTTCCCCCTGCCCCGGTCCTCTCCGAGATCTCCGGTCCTCTCCGAGATCTCCGGCAATCCCTAGACCCACAGGGCGGGCAACGGCAGCTGGGGGTCGCCCCGCCCTCAGGGCTTCTCTCTGGGCCTCTGCCGGAGCCGTGAATGCTGGGCGTGGCCCCTCTGCTAATGGCAGACAGAGAGTTTTGTCTGCTGCCCGGGCGGAGCTCCGGCGCTTCCCCTCCGGGTCGCAGAACCGGCCTTTGAAAATTCCCCCAGCCCCGGTCCTCTCCGAGATCTCC